>NC_052047.1:80817703-81070203 GCF_903992535.2 Arvicola amphibius
ACAGCGAGAAGTCCAGGGGAGCGCAATTCTGGCTGTGTCGAGCATCCTCCATCCTCATTATCACACTGTGGACCTGTTGATTGTAAATTCTATCCCGTACTAAGGTGTAAGCTTCTTAAGACAGGGAACTTTTTTGGTTTTACTGATTAATTCCTAGTGCTGAGAACTGGAGCAGTTAATATCATTTGAGTAAACAGATTACTCCCATGAAGAAATAAATATCCACTATGGAAAAAAATCAATGGTTGGTACCAAGGCACTAACAACAACGATTTTTACTAAAGTCTCCATTGAGAGATGCACTGTGTCAAGTCCCAAACCAAATATCTAATGTTTTGCTTGCAATTGACTTTGGGGTGACCTGAATTAAGACAACTTTGACGAGCACCCTATATGAGCAATTCTTCCAGCAAACTTTGAGAAAGAACATTTTGGACTCAGACAAGAAATAAGAGAATACTTCCCCATCTTCCCTTTCCCTTTTCCTCTCTTTCTCTCCCCACTGCCTCTCTCTCAGTCTCTGTCTTCCTTCCTCCTTCTCCCTCTTCCTAGTCACTGCCCATTTTCCCTCCTATTTTCTCTCCCCTTTCTTCTCACTCATTATTCCCTTCCCCTCCCACTCTCCTTCCCTCTCTTTTTTCCTTCCCCTAGAGCATCCCTGGGTGATAGCTGTCATTTCGAGATTACCAAAAGCAAGACACTGTTGAGGAGATATGGGAGCAATGACTATAGTAAGCATCTGCGCTGATGGACGGTTATCTGGCACCTTAAATGTCTTTATTGTTTAAGCCACCAGTTTTGGGGGGGGGGGAAGTTGTTTCAGCCAAAGCAACACTACTCTTAAAATTTCTTCGACTGGGTTGCATAAAAAATGTATGTGTTCATAAAGCACTTCAAAGTACTCTTCCATAGAGCTTCAAAATGCCTCCAACTCTAAGGCATTATGGTATTCCCCAGAGAGAGGAAAGAAAAGCAAAAAGTAGACTGATCAAATTAAGAATAGTGCTTCCATCTTTCTACTTTTGTCAAGGAGCTAAGGAAAACAAACACATTGTGCAGAGCAGAGACTGCAATAGCCGGCTGCCTTTGAGACACTGAGTGAGTGGTGTTTTTATAATGCTTGCATTCCCATCCCTCCTTCTGCTCATATGTGCCAAGATGTTGTGGCCCAGTGGACTGCAGAAAGTTAATAAACGCCAAACAAGTGGGTAATCCATACAATTCCTTCAGTCCATTAGTTCCCTGGAGAGAAGGACCAGTTTCTCTCGATAAATAGCATCCTCTTCTTGTTCAAGGAGATGCTTGTGACTAAAACTTACTACTTCATAGTTCACAATCAAAGAGGGCAAATAAGCCGGTCCCTGGAGGGCTTTCTCAGCTCAGTGGTTTGTGGGCCGTATTTCCTCCACAGAAGCAGGTCATCAGCAAGGATGCTCATGCACTGAAGGTCAGGCTTTTGTATTATGAAACGTCTAGCAAGTGTGATAAGCAGTAAATTGCAGATCTATCACATTTTCCCTCTGCTAGAAAGTGTGTTTATAAACCATCCGAATACTGCCCCTCCTGTGATGGATGGCCCACTTTGGACCACCTCTTATCGGGTTCCTACAAGCCCCTTTCTGATGCAGCGCATGTCTGCGTGACAATAGACAAACCAATGCCATTATACAACCAAATCTCCCTCTGCATTCTAGATATCAGGATTACACTTGGGTATTGATTTATTGTGTCCTCCCCATATGGACCAGTTTGTTAAGTGTAAACAAGACCTGCTGATGTGAAATGGAGCCACCAACTCTATGTGCTCTTGGTAAGAAATAATCCCTTGCACTCGCCTTCTAAGGACCTGGACATTGAGTAACTGCATGCGTTTAAATGTTTAGGCTGTTTGTCTGTGCTGTCTCTTCTTTAAGTATGCAAAATAAGACGAAACAAGTCTTTGGAGGAAGGGAATCTGTGCCGTTTCTCAGCTGTTGAAATTGCAATGTGCTTCTTTTTATGAAGCACACTGAAATGATTACAAATCTCTGCTTTGGCATGTATTTCTGAAACACCTACTGTATCTGTAGCAATGAGGTTTTATGACAGCTTTAACAGTTCCTGCAAAATTTATATGTTCTACCAGTAGATCATTTTGGGGAGCGATATAAATTTTACAGCACATCAGAGTTTTATATCACCCACAAACGCCTGCTGTAGGATTCGTATTATGTAGGCCCCACATTCACACACAGTTTGCTATTCTTTCATCTATTTACATTTGCCAGGCAAAAGGACCCTTCCACACGGTTCCCTTTACAGACGATCATTCCTCCTCCCTTGTTACCTTCCAGCTTAATGTCACTCGGTCTGACTATTTGTCTATGGGACGTTCACCAGTGTGCCCATCAATTTACGCAGAAGACAGCCCACCATCCCTTTCTCTAATTCCTATATATGGTGATGTCCTGAGTGAGCCAAATGAAAATTGATAAAGGCAATCCTTTTATGGAGGACTCTTATTTTCTGAACTCCCAGTCAGCTTCTGTGATTGGCCCTGGGAACAGAATACTTACAGCATCACTGCTTGAAGAAATCTCCCAACACAGACTTTGTTAGTTCCCATGGGAGCCTTTACCTATTGCGAGGAGTGGATGGGGGGCGGGCTGGAGGGGAAGTGGAGCCAGGAGGAGGGGTGGACAGAGAACTGTAGGTGGAATGTAAATGAAATTTAAAAAAATAAATTAAAATTAAAAAATAAATAATTAGCTCATTATTTCTGTGTATATAGGGAAACTCTAAGTTCATGATCATGATGATTTAAACACCTTGATTTAGGAAATCAGCAGACTAATTCAGAATTTAAAAAAAAAACAAAAGCATTACTGAACTTTTTTGAACATCTTATTAGGTAGATGTGTTTTGAGACAGAAGATAGCAAATACGGTCAAGATATGGAGAAGGAACAAGACCTATTTATTGTTGACAAAAATGTAGATATATAAATCCACTATAAAAATAATAAGGGCAACCTTCAAACTAAAAATATAGGAACAACCATATAATATATAAATTACAGTAATGGGCATATACTTATGGGAAATGAAATCAATGCAATGAAAAAAAAGATACCTACCCTACCACATTTAATATACCATTACCCATCTTCACAATATACTCATACCAACTGCCCAGCAGTTATTAATGGATAAAGAAAATGTGTTATTATACACCAATGAATGTTTCTTAGTCATAAAAAATGAAAGTCTTTCATTTGTGGAAATGTGTGAACAAAGAGAGCAAAATTTCTTGTAGAATAGGTCATGACACAAAGTACATAATCTCTCTCATGTGTGCATTGAAAGAGGCTTATTTCATAAAGTAGAGGGTAGGACATTGGTTTCCACAGGGATAGAAGGGAGAGGGGAGGGATTCACAAATACAAAGTTAGTTATGTAGGAAGAAAAAGCTGACACAGTGAAGAGAAGTCTGTTCTATATTTCAAAATAGTTAATAGAGGGTATTTCAAATGTATTTACCATAAAGAAACAATAAATACTTAAGATGACAGATAGAATACAGTATACACATGTATCAAAAATCAGGATGAATTCATTAAATATAGTTATTGTGTGTCAGTTAAAATTTTGTTTTTAAAGACTTTTAAATACTTTTTTATTATTGTAGTAAAAGATGCTGGCAACTAATTAAATAGCAAAAAAATCTCTTAAGGTAGAAAAGGTTAATTTCGGCATATACTTGCAAAGGAGATAAAAAACCTTTCATGCCAGGGACAGAATGACAACAGGATCATGAGGCCATCCAGTCATATTGTGCAGGTCATCTGAAGGCAGAGAGAGAGAGA
This sequence comes from Arvicola amphibius, assembly GCF_903992535.2. Classification (NCBI taxonomy): domain Eukaryota; kingdom Metazoa; phylum Chordata; class Mammalia; order Rodentia; family Cricetidae; genus Arvicola; species Arvicola amphibius. The sequence goes on from NC_052047.1 coordinate 80,821,548, forward strand.
GAGAGAGAGAGAGAGAGAGAGAGAGAGAGAGAGAGAGAGAGAGAGAGAGGAATGATGTGCCAGGTTACAGAATTTTAATGCCCACTCTCATTGCTGTACTTCCTCAAACAAGGCTCTCCTTTCTAAAGGGCCCAAACCCTTCCCAAACCATGCCACCAGCTGGGGATCAAGTTTAAACACATGAACCTATGGGTCCATAATATCCTGTCCCTGGTCACCTTTTGTTTATGGCCATTTCATGATAGAAAATGTATTTAGTACAAGTTGAAAAGTTCCCCAGTTTTTAACAGTCCCTAAACTGTTCAGAAATCCAGTCTCTCTTCTGAGACTAAAAGCAATCTCCTAATTGTGAACACCTGTAAAATAATTAATAATAATAATAAGAAAGTTACATGCTTAAGACATTTAATGGCACAAAGTATCCATTCCAATTTCAGAAGGTAAAGATGGAGGCATAGAAAGGCAAGATTGAAACCCGGAAGGACAAAAATCAGATTCTATAGCTCCCTCCACATCAGTCATCGGAGGTTTCTGATGAAATTGTCTTAGTTTCAAAAGGCTTTAGGTAGTTCTACCTCTAGCCTTGCTGCCGGCAATATGTATCACTTTAGTTATCTGATCCTCCTCTTTATTTCCTCCTTTTCCCTGCATTACCCAAGCCCCTCCTTTCTGCAGAATTCCCATAACTCTGCTGCCTCTAGGTCCAGGAGGTACCCACTGAAAACCAGGCTTCACTGTCAAGACAATCCAAGCTTCAGTGCCACCAATTCCATCAACTAGCCTCATGGAGCGTCTCCACAGGGTCACTGACCCTGTTGCATATTTCATGAACTGAATGGATCTCTGAAACTGTGTAGGAAAAAAATCGTATGAGCCTTTCAATGGTGCATATTCCATGGCTCCAAAGTCAGTGCCATGTAGACTACATGACTGAGTTCAACAGAAGAATTTCAAATGGCCAAAAGACACTTAAGAGCATGCTCAACCTCCTTAGCAATCAGGGAAATGCAAATCAAAACAACGTTGAGATACCATCTTACACCTGTCAGAATGGCTAAAATCAAAAACACCAATGATAGCCTTTGCTGGAGAGGATGTGGAGTAAGGGGTACACTCATCCATTGCTGGTGGGAATGCAAACTTGTGCAACCGCTTTGGAAAGCAGTGTGGAGGATTCTCAGGAAATTTGGGATCCACCTACCCCAGGACCCAGCAATCCCACTATTGGGAATTTACCCAAGAGATGCCCAATCATATTACAAAAGCATCTGTTCAACTATGTTTATAGCAGCATTATTTGTAATAGCCAGAACCTGGAAACAACCTAGATGCCCTTCAGTGGAAGAATGGATGAAGAAAGTGTGGAATATATACATATTAGAGTACTACTCGGCGGTAAAAAACAATGACATCTTGAATTTTGCATGCAAATGGAGGGAAATAGAAAACACCATTCTGAGTGAGGTAACCCAGGCCCAAAAAGATGAACATGGGATGTACTCACTCATAATTGGGTTCTAGCCATAAATAAAGGACATCGAGCCTATAATTCGTAAAAAAATCCTAGAGAAGCTATATAAGAAGGTGAACCCAAAGAAAAACATATAGTTATCCTCCTGGATACTGGAAGTAGACAAGATTGCCAGACAAAAAATGGGAACATAGGGGTGGGGTGGGATGGGGGGAGGGAGGATGGGGCGAGAAAAGTGTGAAGTGGAGGATGGGAAGAGCTTGGGGGAATAGGATGGTTGGGATATAGGAAGGGTGGATATGGGAACAAGGAATTATAAATCTTAGTTAAGGGAGCCATTCTAGGGTTGGCAGAGACTTGACTCTAGAGGGGTTCCCAGGTGTCCAGGAAGACGCCCCCAGCTAGGTCCTTGGGCAGCTGAGGAGAGGGTGCCAGAAATGTCCAGATCCTATTGCCATACTCATGAATATCTTGCATATCACCATAGAACCTTCACCTGGCATTGGATGGAGAAAATGACAGAGCCCCACATAGGAGCACTGGACTGAACTACCAAGGTCCCGTTGAGGAACAAAAGGAGGGAGATCATGAGCAAGGAAGTCAGGACCGTGAGGAGTGCGTTTACCCATTGAGACGGTGGGACAGATCTAACGGGAGACCACCAAGTCCAGTTGGAATGGGACTGATGGAACAGGGGACCAAACCCGACTCTCTGAATGTGGCTGATGGTGGAGGAGGACTGAGAAACCAAGGACAACGGCAATGAACGTGAACTCTACAGCATGGACGGGCTCACTGTGAGCCTTGTCAGTTTGGTTGCTCACCTTCCTGGACTTAGGGGGAGCTGGGAGGACCTTGGACTTAACATAGTGAAGGGAACCCTGATGGCTCTTTGTCTTGGAGAGGGGTGGAGTGGGGGTATGGGTGGAAGGGAGGGGAGGGAAGGGGGAGGAGGAGGGAAAGAGTTGGAAATCTTTAGTAAAAAAATGAGGAAAAAAAATAAATTTTTTTAAAAAAGAATAAAGCATAGTTTTCCACAGGAACTGCAGAATGGCAATGGAATGCTTAGTGACTTATGCAGTATTTAGGAATATCTAAGAAATAACCCAACTTTCTTTAATATAATATTCAACCTTTCTTGAATTTTTCGATTTATTCAGATGGGTGTCATTTTTGCATCTATTTTTGCATAGGCACATTTGCTTCCAATTCCTCTTTACCTCTTTCACTGTTCCACATACAGCAACTAGATTTATAGCCTTAAAGGAGGGGGGATTTGGAGGCTGAGCAGTGATCTTGTGTAAGACTTTGCTGTGATTGTCCTGGGGAGCCTGCTGGTAGAAGCTGGGTTCCTTTACTCTCCATATTACTCTTTGTCCTGCTTAGTACTTTTCTGGAATAAAGACAAGAAGAACAGAGGAAAGGAGGAGGAAAAAAGGAAGAGGTGAGGACATGAGGGGAGGGAAAAGGGGAAGAGGAGGAAAATAGAAGAGAAAGAAGCCATGAGAGAAGAGAAGGCATGACATTTCACTATGGAGTTTATTCTGCCAAGATACGTTTTCTATTTCTCATTTAGAGACATTATTCAGTTTATTCAAAGATATTTAGTGTAATTAAAGAGAAAAAGCAGAGCGCCAAGTTTATACAATCCTGTTACTGAAAGTAAAATTTGGAAAACAGATTGGTCCTTTGTCAAGAAAGTATATTAACAATTCTTCTGCTCCTTCATTTGGCAATAGGAATTGGAGACCATTGTAATAAAGAGAATGGAAGTTTATGCCCAGGATATGGCATAGGCATTGCCCTTTTGAGGCCTGAATGAGAGAGTTCTGTCATGTGAAATACCAGGGCTCATAAAACAGAGCATTAGAAAGTCCTACTTCTCTGGGAGGAAAATTTAAGTGGTGGAAAACCTCCAGGTTGGGTCACTCTGGTGGCATAGCCACCCATGAGCTGCTCATGCTTCTGTAAGCAGCCCTTCATCTGTACTTTTGTAGTAACCCTAGTAAAACACTTTGGAGCACACAGCAGGGGCTGCTTTTGGTTCTGAAGAAGTTTGAAGGTGGGGGGGGGAGAAAAGACAGCAGCTTCATCAGCAGCAAGTTCCTCAGAGAACTAGCTAGTTATAGGAATAGTAGATTGACATCAGGGACCTGCTCGTGTCCCATAGACCCTACAATAAGCTCACATCTGTATTTCGGACTGTTCCTTGAAAATACGTTCCCTATCTATTTTATTCCCTGTGTTAGCAACACTGGAATTGATACAAAAGATGCTCTTTCTTGGGGTGGGTCATAGAAAGGAATGGATGTTTTCACATATTTGGGACTAGCAAGGTGCTGACAGCATCGCTCTGAGGAAAAACAGAAGCCCTGCATTTCCTCTACACAGTCAAAATGAGGTTTCAGAGTCCAATCCTCTGAAACCTGTTGTGACTCATTAGGAGCCATTGGGAAGCAGAACAAAGCAATGGCTCTCGTGCATCAACTCTGGGAGAGACGCACGATAAATTCCTCTTCCTCTAAATATAAAAGCAGATGGATGATGGAATGATGGAGCAGTAGGCTAAATCCTGCTAATATATGTGGCTTCGGACAAACCAGATGGCAGATAATTGAGTTATAATTCATCCAATAAGTGTTTATTGAGCACCTGTTATGTGGTAGGCACTGTGCCAGGTGCGAGGATATAAAATCCAATTACACAGACCGTATCCTCAAGAAATGTACATGGAGAGAAGAAGACAAGCACATGGGTCAGCAATTACCCAACAGGGAGACGAAGAGGACGCTGATTACATTACTTATTACAGACATCACTTATTTACTGTTTACTCTAAGCCTGGCACCGAGCTAAACACGCTTCATGTTCTACAACACATACCATCCCAACAAGCCAGTGTGCAGGATCTTTTCAGCTACCTCAATTTACAGGTGATGAAATTGAGATGTAGAGGATCTACGATTTATTTTGTCTACAGCGTTGTACTTGTATATTTTCCAATTAGGATATGAAGCCTTGTCTAAGTCTGCCCTCTTCTCGGGGAGCTATGAAAAGCCAGAGGAGGAGCAGATGAATCAGTCATTCATGCACACGTTAAAGAAAGGGGAGACATGACCTTTGGTTTGATGTTAAAATATGAGGCGTGGCTTCATGGAGAGTGTCGAGGGATGAAGTGGGAGGATGAATGTGCAGGCTGAAAACAAAGGAGAAGCCTACCCTGCAGAACAGAGGTGTTCATGGCGTGAAGCCGTGCTGAAGATGCCCTGATTTGTATGAAGGATAGAGATAAATGCAGTTCAGAGATGTAGGCAAAAGCAGACAGAACTGGAGCAAAATGGACCTAGAAATGTCAGCAGACTGTAACCATGGTTTACTTGGTGAAACTTGCTGAGTTTGAAATAGATTATATAGGCTTGAAATCCATGGGTACATCTTCCTGCAGTTTGACCTAATCATGCTCTGCTAGCATCTGGAGGAAGGGTTATGGGCAGGCAAGGAAGAATGAGGACCTGATTGAGAAGATGATGCTCACATCTGGGCCACTTTATCCCCTCCAAGCAATGAGGAGGAGCTGTCTAAGGGCAAATGAAGTATAAGTACATTTTTATAAAAAGCAAAAATAAAATGACTCCCAGTGAGCTGAGCAGTTCATAGTGCTCCTTTATGATACCCAGAAATAAGGGCAGCAAACTCCTGGGAAATTTCAAAGTTTGGTGCTATCTCTGAACCATACCTTGGGATCTGATTTCCCTCTGGCCATAGTTCCTCAGTGTTCCAATGTGTCTTGCTTTGAAACCCAAAGAGGAAAATCAGCCTATGCACCTGCAAGTTTATTGTTTTATCTGCAGCACAACGGCTGGACTGGAACCTGCCTCACTGCCTAAGCTGCTGAATACACTACCATGGATGCTCTTCTGCTGAGGCTTCAGCAGTGGGAGCCTTAGGGTCCTGCCACAGCCTTTGCTGCTGCCTCAGCTGCCTCCATGTAGCAAGGCAAATCTTGTTTTTGATTAAGGATCTATCTTTTTATTTTATCAATAAAGACTCAGGAGTCAGATGGTGGAGTGAAAACCTGCTAGTTCAGAGAGGCAGAGAAAACAGTCAACTGACCTTCCTCCTCTGCTTTTGTTCCCAAATGAGAGCTCTCTCCTAAGCCATCTGAAACAAAACTCCTCCAACCAGGGATGTCCCTCTCTTCTACTTCCTGTGCTTCTCTCTCCCCGAGATCTGGACTTCCCTTTGCTCTCTAAGGTTACTTCCAGCCAACTAGTTGCTTACTTGTCCTCTTGACCTGAGGTTGATTTTATTTACATAACACAATCTTAGGGTTCACAGTTCGATCAAATATCCCATAACATACGCAAATTAATTTTACTCAGGGATCAAGCATTTTTCTTTCATTTTCTTTTAAACTCCTAGCCCTTTCTCTCCTTTTCTGTATCCTCCTAAGAAGTTTTGTTTTAAAACTCCTAATTTCTTCTTTCAAAAGAGTATATTACTTACTTCATTGGATGTGTGAACATTTCATAAAATGGTAAAAATCAAAGCATTAGGTTGATGAAAAGCTTCACAGTTCTTTTCCTGATGACTGTAGATCTGACTTCCGGGGAGTCTCATTCCTTTACTGAGCAGCGAGAAGACTATTTGCTTTGGAAGACCCTAAGGTAAGTGAAGACATTTCTAGGTTTTCTCTGGGGTTGCAACCTCCTGCTGAGGGCTCTAGAATTTCACCAAGAAAGAAACAGGAAGCTCCCCCTCTGTCCAAGTGCACAGGCACATCAGGATGATTTATCTCGACTGATGAATTCCAGGCTTCTTGAGGAAACTCCGTGTCTTCCTTTTCTAGGAAGCTGAGCAGTCAGGCTAGACATAAGACCCTACTGATCGAAATAAAGATCAGCACTTGGAGGCCTATCTTCTCTGATGTGTCCTGGGCAGTGGGACATTGTCGCTTGAATTATAGAATTCTCTGTTGCTTCAGAAGGGTCAGAAAGGACCCTTACCTGAGGTGAGTCCTAATTTACACAGCAGCTCAGGACCTGCGCTCATCCGTTGTTGTGGACGGATCAAGCAAAGCAATAAATCAGAGACAATGGCTGAGACCGTTGAGGCTTTGGTGGCTATAAAATACCCAGGTACTTTTTCAAGGAGTCCAGGGGATTGGACTAAAAAATCCTTAGTATCATTAAAACCACATAAAGATCCTTGGGGACTACAGGCCTGCTCCTTTCTGTATTAAAAACTATTATTCTCCAGAGAGTACCCCACTTGTAGCTGTGCCTCTTGAATACTCTGCTCTTTCTATCACTTTGTACCTGGGATCTTTAGTATTATTGTCAGCTCCTGTATAACTAGCAGATTTGGTAGGCATGATAGCTCTCAGCCTAGTTCCCTAAGAACTGGATTCTACCAGAAATCAATGACGCTATTTGTTATTGACAAATAGGCAATGCAGATTGAGCTGACGAAAACTAAGGCTTGTAGGGTGTCTGCTTACCAGAGAAGATAAACTTCTTTATCTAAACAGGAGTAGTTGAGTCAAAATTAGGAGAGAGGCCCTTATTGGTGAGGAAACATGCCCATGAAAGACTGTCACTCCCATTATCTCTGTTTCGAAGTAATCTAGAATTTCATTTCCTTCTTCCTTCCTTCCTTCCTTCCTTCCTTCCTTCCTTCCTTCCTTCCTTCCTTCCTTCCTTCCTTCTTTCCTTCCCTTCTTCCTTTCCTCCTTTCTTTGTTCCTTTCTTTCTTTCCTTCTTTCTTTTTGTCTTGAGACAAGGTATCAAATAGCCCAGGTTATCCTCAAACTTGCTATGTAACTGAGGATGAGCTTGACTTTGTGCTGCCCCTGCCTTTATGTTGAGAGCCCCTGCCTTTATGTTGGGATGACAGGGCTATACCATCATAGCCGGTTTACATGTTACTGGAAATCGAACCCAGGGCCTTGTGCACACCACGCTAACCCTCTAACCATTCAGGTGTATCTTTGCATCTACATTTTATCTACATCTTAAGCAACAGAACTAGAGGAAAGGGGGCCCGACATCTTGGGAGAGGTTGAATCACCTATGCTGTCTTTTGTGACAAGAGATTTAATGCCAACACACTACAGCAGAATATAAACTAAACCAAACTACAAAGAGTAAGTGAAGTGCCTTTTCCCCACTAATTCTGAAAAGGTTGCAGAATGCCCTTTTGCAATCCTGCACGGGGAACAGCAATAAGCACCCCCATGGGTCCAAGGCTAGAACTTTCATTTGTGAATAATTCCTATGCAGACCTGATCCATCCACGTAGTTGCTGAAGATTTTATGTACAGCTTGCCGTAGGTTCTATTCAAAGTAACGGTTCAGGGAGATCACTTCTGTGGTCTTTTTCTGAAACCCCAAATTCACTGAATTCCCAACAAGTCTCTCTTGAAGAACTACTTGAAAGATCTTTCATTGCAAGAGAAGAATATAGTCACAGGTCAATCATCCTGAAGTCTTGGAAATGACATGTGCAGTGGAGCATGCGCACACTTGCCCCTAGAGTCTGCTGAGAAGCAGAGCGTGGCCCAGATAATCACCAAAAACAAACAAACAGTTCACCCACAGCTGTCCATATGTGGTTTGAGATCTAATTCAATAGCCAGCCCAGCTTTACAAGTTAGGAGAGAACCTGATGGACTATTCTAAAACTGAGTTAATTTACAGCTATCACACTGACTTTTAGTATTATTAAAAAGCAGGGCATGGTGACGCACGCCTTTAATTCCAATACTCGGGAGGCCAAAGCAGGCGGATCTCTGTGAATTTGAGGCCAGCCTGGTCTACATCGTGAGTTCAAGGACAATCAGGCTGCGTAGTGAGATCCTATCTTGAAGGGGGGAAAAAGCAGGACACAAAATCTATGATGCAACAATCTGTGGCTTTTGTTATTCATGTCAGATATTCTTCTTCAATAATTATGTATTAATGGCCCATGTTCTAGTATAAAGGATCTCCACCTGGAGAAACTCACCAACTGGAGGGTGCGTCACACAGGAAAGCCCTCCTCACAGCTTGTTGTTATAGAAACTGTAAAGCATCCTGCAAACACCAGAAGAGTCTACAGGAAGTGAGAAGTGAAAGCAATGTCACAGAATGTATGCCTACTGTGGAGGTTGCTGCCCACTGGGTTGTATAGGAGGAAAATAAAGTCAGAAGCTGCTATGGGGACCTCAAAGCAGAAGGTGCCCAATGAGAACACAGAGCTAGCTCTTCAAATGTGGAACTGCCAAATGGAGAGCTCAAACCAGGTCCTGTCAAAACTTCTTAGTCACCTCTCTACTCTTGTATTATAGTCCGTCAAGGTAAAGGTACTTGTTTATAGAAGACGTGAAGTTAGGATAGCTTCCAGAAATTCCTGTGAAGCAAAGAGAAGCTCCCTCGGTAAACAAAATTAAAAAACAAAAAACAAAAAACAAAAAAACAAAACAGAAAGCAAAGGAGACATTAGATAGAAAAAGCATCCTGGAATTAGCCTTATATACATCTGTGTTTGACTTCAATAGTCAGTTATACCCAGCTTGGCTGAGTTAATTACATTATGGGTTTATGAGAGGAAAGGCCTAAAGCATGAGGAGTCGTAAGGTAGATGGGATGCAGTAGATGGGCCGCGTCATGGAATTCACACTTCTACCACATCATATCGAGCTTTAAGCTGATTGTTCAACCCTTAAGAGCCCAGGTCTTATCACAGAGTCGTAATTATGGTCCTCCAAGACAAAATCATTTACTTTGGTGGTCTCACAATTTCTCTTTGGGGAATGACATCGCTTTTGAAGTTTCCTTGGTCATTAAACCCCACATCCTTGCAAATGGGGGCGGCAGCTAACCAAACGAGATTGATGAGAGTCCATGCTGTCCCGGCGAAGCTCTCAACTGCCCCAGTTGGAGTTACTGCAGTCGCACCGACCCCGGACATATCCTGGACATGGTTGCTCTTGGGAATTGTTCATGAACTTCCTTGTTAACTAAAGGCTAATGCAAGATTAGCTACCAGCGCCGGGCGGCGGTGGCGCACGCCTTTAATCCCAGCACTCGGGAGGCAGAGGCAGGCGGATCTCTGTGAGTTCGAGACCAGCCTGGTCTACAAGAGCTAGCTCCAGGATAGGCTCCAAAGCTACAGAGAAACCCTGTCTCGAAAAACCAAAAAAAAAAAAAAAAAAAAAAGATTAGCTACCAGGTGTGAACTGGGAAGTACCAGTGACCTACTTTTAGTTTCATAACCAGAAGATCAATTGTGCCATGGTGACCTGCCTTGGCAAACTCCCCTGGCAGCTGGCTGATTGTCACTCTTGGCAAATCCCCACCAGCCATTACTCCCTATGGTCACATACAGGATTTGTCATGATGCTTATTACATCTCTAGCTGTGGGATAGCCTGGCCTGGGAAAAGCAGCCCGTGCATGGTGCAGGATACTTGGCCTAGTGGATGGTTTTTCTTGTATGACTGTTTTACACACAGCCTTTTGTTCTTGTTTTGCCACACAACCTCTTGAGAAGCCAGTCAACAGCAGAAGTTCCTCTGCTGCAGAAACACAAACATGTGAGACGTTAGCGCACAGTCCTTCACACAATGCTGCTAATTTAAGAAGCCACACTTTTCACCCCCTTACCTCTTCCTCTCTTTGTACAGAAGCCTAAGCCCCATCCTTTGTTAAGTGAAAGAGTTATAGAAGTTGCAGGCTACTATGCATTCAAAGAAACCATCTTATTAATTAGGTTGTGACATCACAGGATCAGAGAAGTGAGAAGGGACAAAGACCTGTGACAGAGATTCATTTTTGTCCATCAATCCCTCCATCCAGATGGGATGACTTTTTATTGTGTTTACTCATTCCATATCCACTTAAGCAGGAACTAGATCAAATATGGCGCTTTCTTTGTGGTCTATCTAGTGTTATCACAAAAGGTCCCAAAGTAATTGGCAATACCTCTCTTGAACCTGAGCAATGAATCTTTACTCTGTGGCCTTTCTGCTATAAATACAGGACTCGTCCCAGATGACATGCTTGTATTATTGGACAGACTTTAATCTTAGCATTATACAGGCCCACATTTCTCCGTTGCCAAACACTATTTACAGTTCTGTCCCAGATGTAACAACCTAATCAAAATAGAATTTCATACAGCACTACACAGAGGATTGGCTTCTGGGGACTGCAACAGGTATCTGTATGTTTATTGCCTGCTTTTATGAAACTTATACAATGAAATTGTAAAGTGCACGTTGAATACTGGGACTTGACTCATAAGTAATGAATTGTAAATAATAAGGTTTAGCATCAGCCAGAAACATTTTCACATACTCAAATGCCAGCATTCTCAACCACAGCACCACCGGCCTTAAATCAACATGGAGAGTTTCCACCTCTCCACATTGCCCTTCTCAATGATGCAGACCCTTAGCTGACCTGCATCACCGACACTGACTTCATCCAATGCATCCATGCTTAGAGTGGAAAAGGGAAGCCTTTCGTGGAAAATAAAAAAAAGGAAGGAAGGTTTGTCCTGTTTGCTTTTTTGTTGTTGGTTTTGTTCGGAGCACCCTGGTACAGAAATGATTCAAGGATAAAAGAGCAATTTAGAAACAACAAAGGAGCAAGGTCCTGAGCTGAAGTCCTTTTGGAAAAAAATCTGCTTACAAAACAGACTGGAAACATGTTATAGAAACAATGTTATCTGCAAACTCAGAACAACCACCACAACAACAAAAACCAGTCCTTAGATAGAAGTCCCCAGATGCTGGGGACTTGACAGCAGCTTCAGAGCTTGGCCTCTTCTGAGCTTCATCTTGGTGGTCAAACTGTCACCTCCACCATAAATCTACTTTCAGCCTATCTTTCCTATGGAGTTTTCAAGGCACATATCCAATGTAACCACAGAAACTTTTAAGGAGCAATGATGCAAACAGATGGAAAGTGTGCCAACCTTGCTATCAGCATCAGCAACCCATTAGAATCCTACTTGTATAAACATGCAAACTGAGGCAGAGATTCTGCAAAAATCTCTTCAGTGCACCGGGTTGTACATGCTACAGCAGAGTCAGGAGTCAAATCTGCTATTGCTCACTGAGAACACTTCTCCAACGATAGCATGGAAGTCACGAGGTCCAAACTTGGTTAAAGATGAGTGCAGCGCAAAAGTGTTATGTGTTCTTTCAGGGAAAGCATCCTACCTCACTCCCCGCACACCCCGCTGCCTCCACCGTATTCGAGTTCCTATGAACTATTAGTTCTGTAACACTGGGATAGAACAATTAGTTAATTGAATTTTGGAGCAGATGGTGGAAGTTTATAAATCGCATCAATTAATGAATAAATAAAAACAAACTGTTGCTCTCATTAGTGTCCCTAAAATATGTAAATGGCACACGTTTATTTTCATGGCTCACAGATGGAGACGTTGAGGCCCTCAGAGGTTTGGTTTGCTCCTGGGCAGGTGAATAGACAGCCACTCAATCCTCAAAGGCGATGACTCATTCCTTCTCGTCCAGAACAAAGCTTAAGAGGGCCTGTTTACAGTCCTTTCTTCCTGTCTCCTTATCTGCTATTCCGTAATCTAATTTGGCCTTGGCATAGAACAAGTTGCACAAGCAGTAAGAGCTTGGATCACAGTCAAGTCGCTGCCCTTCCCTTTCCGAAAAGTCTCGCATCCAGAGGCCAGAGGCATGGGGGATCGTACAGCTGCAGGAAGATGGAATCTTCCATCTTGAAAGCCCTAGAATTGTCTTGATAGACTCCATTCTGGCTGTGTTTCACTCTAAGTTCTAGAGTCTACGAGGAGGAAGGGGTTGCTGAGCTGTTCACCGGGTGCCGCATCTAGCAACTCTAACATCTGGACCAGCTCCACCTGTCCCCAGGAACAGCTCTGAGAAGACTCCTCTGCTGTTTTTGCCCCTCAGGGCACCGTGGTGGTGCTGATGCAGGGCCAGGCTTTACCAGACATTTTGTGAGGTGGCCTCACGCTAGCAGCTCTTCATTGGCAGTGAGTGCCACATTAAAATGTCATTTTAGGCAATTAATATTTTATTTATAAACACTTATAAATATTTATCATAAATGACTGTTTAAACAGCAGCTCATGAGAAAACAAATCTATTACATTTGTATTAAAAATTCCTTGGATGCTTAATTATGGAAATATTTAGACAGACCATTAAAATTTCATACCAACTTCATGAAAACTCAGGGGCAAACCCAGTTAGACTCCTTCATTTAACAAGGGAGCAAATTTGATACCATGTCCCACAAAAGCGGTAAATTCAACTATCGGTCCCCCACCCAGTAGTTAAATACATCTGGCGTTGTGTCAAAGAAGCCAAAAGTCATTTCAAAAGCTTTTCTTTAAACATTGTAAGAAAAGATTGATTCAGTCTAGATAAACATCCTCACCTTATCTCAAATCAAAATATGTCTTGTCCCTACATGGTTCTGACCAAGCATTCTCAGCTTCTTTGGCTATTTTATTAATCAGAACCCAAACACAATTGGCAGCCCAATTTTTCCACCAGGAAGAAGAATAGTTATTTGCCTGCATTGATCTGCTGCAGAGCACAGCATCTCACCTTATTCTGTTCTTAAAAATATAATTAAAATGTTCTATTTTGAGGCTGGCGGTTTAACAAAGCACAAATATCTATGTACACATTTTCCTTTGCTACGGCTTTTAAATTTAGGGCTAAAGAACGTAAAATGGACTAAATTGTCTTTACTAGCCGTAAGGGATGCCTTTCTTTGGAGAATTAGTGTGATTGCAATAGTGTTTTTTTCTCAGTACTGTACTGTTTGACTTCACTCTGTCCTCGGGGTTTGCTTCCCGGTACCACACGGCACTCTGGTAGCCTTCATGCGTTTGAAGAGTTAAAAAGCACAGTGACGGACTAAAAATAGAATGGAATCCTGTCCCCGTGGCTCCAAGAATTGTTCTTTGGAACTTTCTGTGGTCATCACAACGTGTCTCTCTATTACGCTTAGCTTAATTGATCTTGGCCGTGGTGGCAGACAAGTTCGCTTTATTATATCACTAAAGTGTCGTAACACATCAGGGTCCTCCCGTGAATTCTACGGCCACCCACCCCCACTAGCTGACGGTAACGATATGAGCTATATTTTGAAAAGTACATTTACTGTTTGTTTACTGTTTGTAGTGGAGAATGTTGTAGAATATAAGAAAGACAGACTGAAAACTTTGATCTAGTCAGCTCAAGAGAGGGATGTCTAAGCGCTGCACATCACAAAACTCTGGGAACATAGGTCATGTGCAGATCTCTGGCTGGCATGGCTCCGAAAAAAATCCTAACAACCAAGGACATCAATTGAATGACTTCCAGAAGAAAACCAGACACACGAGAAGAACAGCTTCTCCTGGGATTCCATCCACAACCCCACACCGAGTACCAGTAAACAGTCTGGAGTAGGCTTCAAATGTGACCACAATCTTGTGAATCTTTGCCCTAAGGAAATACACAGGATCAGCTGCCTATCATGATAGCCAGAGGAAGAAAGTCTCTGTATATGATGGCCATGGACCACAGGGAATCTGGCTGCAAATGCAAATTTAAATCATTTGTCTAGTTTTCTTTCATATATATACATGTATGTGTATGTGTGTGCCCTCACAATTCAGCTTATCATATTTTACTTAAAAACGTAAATTGCTATAATTCTCCAAGGCAGAAGACCTAGCTACAAAGTGTCTATTCATCATTCTATGAATTGTGATGTTCATCTTGTTTCCTTGACTGGGGTGGGGGGATGGGAATCTGTTCTTTTTTATTTTGTTTTGCTTTATTTTCTTTTTGCTTTTGCTTTGTTTATTCCAGATATAGTGGCTATTTTTTAAACTCAATTTTTGTTATATTTTCCCTTTAATCACACCCAGGAAACAATGTTTTTAACTACACAACGACCTTAGTGTGTAGCCTAGCTTCTATTTATTACAACTTAAGGTTTAAATATCAACTCTGACAAACAAAAGAAAAGCAAATGTCCCTAAATTTCCTGAAGGGTTGAGCATCAAGCCCGAATTATTATTGTTTATGTCTCAGCTTTAGCAGCTCCAGTGTCTCCATGGTCTGCTGTGTGCCGGGCTGGCAATGATGGATGGCCATTACAGCCGCTTATTGGAAATGGCTTGATTTATAACCTGTTCTCCTGCCTCAGTCTAATGGCTTCATTTCTTTCCTCCAGTGCGTGATGCCACCGCCAAGGTCATTGCGCCAATGGCCTTTTGTTAGTCTGCTGATGACCAGTATGCCTAGGAGTAAGCCCGAGGAGGGGTGAAGGGGGGTCGTGAATAGGAGGGGTGAGGAGAATGAGGGTGGGAAGGCTCCAACCTTTACATTTTAATTTTTTTCCATCTCAGCCCCTGATAACTGCAGAAGAACAGTAGATTAAATGCTGTCTTCTATTTGCTTCCTGTGCTCGCCAGACAAGGGGCTGCTTTATGATCCTCAGTGGGGAAGTCTATTACTCACCTCTACTTTAAATGACCAACATCAAATATATACAGCTCCCATTAAAGCTGAGATCAATAAAAATGCCATTAAGATAGTAAAAGTTGCTGATATTAGTGAAGCCCCCAAACAAAATATTTGATTTTCTTTCAGGTTGTTAGTGAGATGGAATACGAACACATAAGTGAAGGGAGAAGTGGCCATGCCTGTGGTCAATAATTTATCTCAGAGATTCATTCAGCCTCTCACCCAATATTTCCCTCCTGTCTATTGATTCCCCATCATTATTTGTCATAAGCTGTCCTAACTCAAGGAGAAAATATGCCCTGCTGGTCCGAGGGGAGTCATACCTGGAGAAATAGAAAGGAATTTCATTAAAAGCGAGAAAGAACTGCCGCAGCTGGGAGACACTCCAACAGCAAGTTGTGGGACTTCTGTTAGTCTCAGAGCAAATGGTCCGAGGCTCAGCCATGCTGTGTGTGCACCCTGGGAACACTGGTCAGAGATGGCTGCGAACGTGGCTTTTGGGAAAGCAAGGACTTTGCCTCCATGTGATCTGAGTTTCCAAAGACAGTACATGCATGTGTTCAACCAAATGCACAGACTCATGT
Source organism: Arvicola amphibius (assembly GCF_903992535.2). Classification (NCBI taxonomy): domain Eukaryota; kingdom Metazoa; phylum Chordata; class Mammalia; order Rodentia; family Cricetidae; genus Arvicola; species Arvicola amphibius. Next base: position 80,837,115 of record NC_052047.1, read on the forward strand.
GTGTGGGTGTGCTTGCTTTCATTTGTCCCCTTTCTCAGGAGTGTTGACAGTTTATTTTACCAACTGGATTTTATCAAGTGCTTCTCAGAAATCTGAGTAAAGAATATTCAAGCTTATGCCAATTGAAGCAACTATGTCAGCCTGAATTGTTGAGGCTGGAGGTAGGACTTAAGAAAGTCAATGGGAGTGACACTATTAGTTGCCATGTCCTCATTGGAGTAGGTGAGGCCTTATTGGAGGAAGTGTGTCACTGGGAGTGGGCTTTGAAGTTTCAGAAGCACAGGCCAGTCCCACTGACTCTCTCTCTTCCCGCTGCCTGTCAATCCAGGTGTAAAACTCTCATGTCCTTCTCCAGCACATGTCTGACTGTATGGTGCCATGCAGAAGCTCATCACCGTAACTCAGTGGCTTAGGGGTAAATATCCTTAGAAACATTGCTGAAAACAACAGATTGTTCCTGTTTTTGTTCCTGTTTTCAACCAACCTCAAGAGTGCAAAGCAGATCAAGTGGGGCTGCGAAGGCCTGTCCTCTAGAGACCCAACACTTCTGTCTATGTGTTGCTTTCTTTGGTTGAATAAAGAAATTGCCTTGGCCTTTTCATAAGGCAGCACTTAGGTAGGTGGAATAGACAGAACTGAATGCTAGGAAGAAGGGCAGAGAGAGAGCCTCCATGGAGCTACCAAGTCAGACATGCTGAATCTTTCCCAGTAAGCCACGACCTCATGGTAACATACAGATTATTAGAAATGGGTTAAATAAAGATGTGAGAGTTAGCTAATAAGAGGCTAGACATAATGGGCCCGGCAGTGATTTAATTAATACAATTTCTGTGTGATTATTTTTGTTTTAAGCTAGCTGGGTGGCCAGGACCAAGAGCAGGTCCCCTCTCATACAACACCCTTTGATATTGTGATGTGGCACTACTGCCTACAATGTATGGGGTCACAAATAGAGCTCTGCTGAGACTCAGGCAGCTCATGGGCTGCAGGACACTCACTAGTTCCAATCCCTTGTTTGGGAAGAAGAATGCAACTGTTGGTACCAGTGTTTACCGTAATGCTTGCTCTCTCAGGCATGATACTTAGCAGATCACATCTTCATGACACATGCAAGAACTGGGTAACACCCAGGCTTTTACAGGTCTAAAAGCCCTTTTCTATAGGGGTTAGGTAAACTGCTCAAGATCATATTGCAATCACCTGTGGCATAAAAGTTCACACAAAGGTCTAATAGGTTTCACAGCTAGTCCTAACCAGAAGCTTGACACCGACTACATGAGTTTAACCAATTCACCTAAACACTGTTAAGATACCTTCAGCTGAATACACAGCTAATGTGAGCATTTGGAGGTTAATTTGGGAGTATTTCTATAATGAGTTTTGGCAAGGATAAATTTTCTTTGGATTATACTTAACACTTGAAGACAGTACTGGAAAATAGATGAAAAATAAAAAGTCTCATCATTCCAAATATCAGAGTCCACAATATACCCATGGGTACAAAGCAGGTATAAGTAAAAATTATAATCTGCTTGGAAGATGCCAACTTTCACAATTCATTTTGTTGTGATACATATGTGTGTGTGTGTGTGTGTATGTGTATGTGTGGTATATGTTATAATATACACACATACATTGTAGACAAGGACTGTCTGTTTCCCAGATGCCCAAACCCAAAATAATCACATAGAATTAAATTAAAACAATGCTTAGACAATAGCTTGAGCATATTTCTAGTTAGCCCTTATATCTTAAACTAACCCATGTCTATTATTTTGTGTATTACCATGAGGCTCATGGTTTACCTGCAAGGATCCTGGGTGTCTGTCTCTTTCAGCAGCAACACAGCATCTCTTTGACTCCAACTACTTTCCTCCTCTATCTGCTTGGGATTCTCGCCTTACTCTAGTCTGTCCCTCCATAGGCCAAAGCATCTTTATTCACTAACCAATAAAAGTGACACATATACAGAAGGACTTCCCGCACCACATACATAAATTCCTTTCAGTATTTATTTTGTAGCCCATAAAGCTCTATCTTTGCTTTAGTAGGCATAGACCTAAAGTTTAAATATACCCCTCATGCTCAAAGCCCTGGATTTGACTCTTAGTCACACAATCAAAACAAAACAATAAAACAGCCAACAACAAAACCAAAATGAGTTTTATAGAAGAGAAAGATGGAGAAAGGAAAGAAAGGGAGAAAGGGAGCCGAAAAAAAGGTTAGAAGGTAGTAGGAAATGATTCTGCCATCACTGTAGTTAAATTCCAGTCTTCAGTTTTGAACTTCACATAAGTCAGTCAGTTTTCCACACAAAACCATTTTCCACAAGAAGTGGATCCTGCTCTCATCCTCCTAGAGATACATTTTGGCCTGGGGCAGAAATACAGGCATCTTCAGCCACAGCTGGGCCACTTTCTGGTACTGCAGATGAGAAAACAGGCCCAGAGATGTTGGCTGATTGTTTGCCCAGCTCTTAACACCCACTCTTATGTTGTTGAGTGAGCAAAGCTCCCCAGTGGGTGGGATCAAAAGAACGCCAGAATCTCAGTATCATCTACCTTGGTCCTCCAGTCATCTTTCCGTGGAAGATAATTTCATTTAGTGAACAATAGCTCAGATTTGCCAATCTTTGCAATTCGTCACCCATCACTACAGTCTGATGAGATTTTTCCCTCAAGTTTTTTCTCCACATTTGCATCACTTTACAGTTTGCAAAACATCCTCATGCTTTATGATGTTGTATCTATTATTATATTATTATATACATGAATTATTGTAATTTTTATATATGCTGTGTTTTATTTTCACAGCTTTGTAAAAAGTAAGTGCTTTATATATAAGAAATATATAACGTAATATGATATATATTATTTAAACAGCTTTGCTAAAGGGTAGTGAGGCAAGAATAAGTGCTCCAATCCTGTGGATGAGAACACTTTGTCGAGCTGGCGTTAGGCTCACATGCTCAACAGAGTGCTAGGATCCTCCTCCCCGCTAGGGAAGCAGAGGGCACATCAGCTGGCCTGCACATCACCCTTCATTCCTCATATTATGTAAAGGCACTTCTCTATCAAGGACTCACCCCCCTTGGTTCACTGTAATGAGAAGCAGAGTTGTTGCTTCTGCCCTGATTTCTGGGCAATGTGTCCTGGAAGGAGTAATTTATCTAGGTCTGGGGAAAGCTTACCTGCTTTTGTGACTGCCTTTCTGCAACCACAGACCTCTCTGCTGAAAGAGAGGCTTGAATCTTTGCTATTGATGTTGGCATTGTCTTGCCTCTGCTATGGCTCCCTGCCTTAACTACTCTAGTGAGCAGTGTGGTTGAGTATATTCACACGGGGCAACCAATATCCAGAACTTTATTTTATGAAATGAAAACTATGGACTCATACCTCTTCATCTCTTCTCCCTCTTACTCCTGGAAACCGCCATTCTAGTTCCTTCTTAGGAACTTGGACAATTATAGATTATTCGTACAAGCAGGATAAGATTGCTTGTCATTTTGTGATGTTTTAGTTGGTATGATGACCTCATGGTTCACCCGTGCCATAGTTTGTGCCAGTATTTCTTTTCTTCTAAAGGAATGAATGATATTTCACTTCATGTACATCTCAGAATTCATCCTTCCTTCAGAAACTGATGGGCATTTAGGTTCCTCCCACTTCTTGGGTTGGGACCAATTCTGCTGTAAATATGGGTGAAGAAATATCCTCTAGGTCTTACTTTCCATTTTTTACACATGTAGTCAGGTGTTGAATTGCTGACTATCACGCCATTAGTCGTTATTGTCTCAGGAGCTGGACGGTGTTTTCCATGTCAGTTGCGCCATTTTACAATCCCATTAATGATGCACAAGTGTTCCATTCTTTCTATCTCGACCTCTATTTCTGTATCTCTCCTAGCATCTTGAGTTCTAGTATATGTGGAGTGAAGCCTCACTGTGGCTGTGATGTGCATTTCCCTATTAGAGCTGTACAGCGTCTTCATAGGTCACTATCAGCCATTTGTGTAGCACTTGGCTTGGGGGAAATCTTCATTAGTTATTTTGCCCACTTAAAAGTAGGCTGTTCATGCTTTTATTATAGACCTGTACATTCTCAGTTTCCGCCCAGTATGAGAAGCTATGCTTTGTAAGCGTTTTTCTCACTTCCACAGTTCCTCCTGCTTTCCCTCCCCTGACTGTTTTTCGATGCACAGAAATATTTAAATTTGATGCAATTTCAGTCATTTGTTTGGTTTTGTTTCCTTTACTCTCAGTCTCCTATCTATGAAATCATCATGAATCTTTCCTCTCATATTTTCTTCTAGAGTTTTGTGGTGTTGGGTTAACATTGGGGTCTTTGATCTATTTTAACTAATATATTGGTTATAATATAAGAGTCCATATAGTTACTTTTCTATTGTTGTGATGAAGCATCATGTCATACAAGGGTGGGTTTAGTTAGCTTATAGTTCCCGAGGGAGAATAATCTTGTGGTGGTATGAGGAGGTAGCAGGCAATGGTAGCTAAAAGATCACAAGAAAGCTGACATCTCAAATTACAAGCATGAAGCAGGAGAGCTCACTGGGAATGGCACGTGGCTTTTTAAATCTCAACATGACGTCCAAGCTTTTTCCAACAGTACAAACAACTAGGGACCAAGTATTCAAATGCCTGAGACTCTTGGAGGATGGTGCACTAAAACCACTGCAGAATCTAACTTCCTGTTTCTGCATGCTTGTCCAGCATTTCCCCAGTACCATTCATTTGTTCAAAAGTGTCCTCTCTGCCCCACTCTCTCACCTTGGATTCAGCTGTGTATAACCTTTATTCCCTATCTCACACCTACTTTGATTTCTGTCCCAGTCCCACTTACTCTCACTTTCCAGATAGCATCAATCTGGGTTCTCAATTCTCTGTGTAATCACATTGACAGTGCCCATAAATGTCTTTACTCATACTCTGAATTTGCTTTATATAAAGAAATGGACCATTATTGGTGTATTAGTGGAAATTTTATAACAAAAGTTGTATGTGTTGAACATTCTTTTTTCTTTCTTTTTTTTTTTTTCAAGACAGGGTTTCTCTGCAGCTTTTTTAGAGCCTGTCCTGGACCTAGCTCTTGTAGACCAGGCTGGCCTCGAACTCACAGAGATCCGCCTGCCTCTGCCTCCCGAGTGCTGGGATTAAAGGCGTGCGCCACCACCACCCAGCTGTGTTGAACATTCTTTTAAGCTACTAAGTAACTGTTTTGCTATTCCCAGAGAGCTGACCATTTCAACTCCAGGACCATGTGGAATAGAGGACTCCAAAAAGCTAGTCGGTGCTGAAAATGAGAACACAGAGCCACAGTTTCCTCCAGTGTGAGCATATGAGGGCTCCGAAAGGCAAGAGCTTCTGTTGATTCCCTGCCAATGTTGAGCAGAAGGCTACTGGATGCTTAATAGTAATGTATATTTATGGGAGACCGTGAGCCAAGTATTGTTTTAAGCATTTTAATAAATTAACTCAGTGCTCACACATACTGAATAAGATTTACTGTGGCTGTTTTCCCTTTGCTAATCAAGGCTCAGAAAGTTAAGTAGAACAAAACCCAGCAGCTCCACAGTGGTAGGCTGGGGCCTGAAACAAGCCAGACTGGCTTCAGAACCCATGTTGCTCATCTGAACGCTTGATCGCTTCATTCCTTCAATCACACCGTCCCTCTTCAGCAAACCTAGCCATGTGTAGTAGGCACTAGTGGGGAAGAGAACACAGGCTCCACTTCTTGTACAAAGTGTCTACATTTTAACTGGAGCCAGGAGCAAGGCTTGGAAGAGTCCTTTCTGCCTTTGTTCTCTTCCCTTAAAAACCACAAGATGCTTACACTTGCAGAAGACCAAAAACATCAAAAGAATTTTCTGAAAGGAACATCTCTCTAAGAGCACACAAATTCCACTCGCAATTAGCAAAGCAGAAATCCTTAGCTAGTTGCTTAGAGAGCCAAGAAAAAGACCCAGAAACGAGCCTTTAACAGCTGCCTGCATTTTTCTTCCAGCTTATTAGAAACCCTTCATACCAAGGACCTTTGCTCTCAGACTGTCATCTCTGGGACTTATCCCTTGTGTTTTCTTATTCATTGGAACACAAGGTTCTCCACAGTCAGAGACTTCTCTTGAACTTTTATGTGGAATAGGCAGTACTAGAGCTTCCTGTGGGCTTCAGGTTGCTAATGGGTCAGGTCAAAATGGAAAGCCCACTTCTGGATTGAGAGGTTGGATCCTGCCATATGTCATGAAGATGCAGCTCATTGGAGTAAAATGTCTTGGCTTCAATGCCTGCCACATGCTTCCCTTGGATCTTGTAAATGCCAATGCTGTATAAAAAAGGTAAGCAGTACTGAGACCACAGCAGATTTACCTGATGAAGGAGTGGACACAGGGCCATCAGGATCCAAACATGCTTGGTTTCTGCTCTCCCTGGTTGTTCTCTCCACTTCTTTTTCCATGAATCACCTACACGTTCATCAAACTGCTTAAAATGCGCAGAAAACATTTAAAGCAAATTTTTAACTTAAACAAGTGAACATTAATATTTATTAGATAGCCATAACTGTGTTTCAGGTAAGGGTTCAGTTGACTGGGGAGACTTCAACAAAATTAGTTAACCTTGCAAATGAGGTCTTTGCATTATAAGTTGCATAGGTAGAAGCAGATCTGTGATATGGAGGGCAGATTCCTACTCTCCACATCCTCTTATCAAAGACAATGACAGACCTTGCCAGTCTATTTGAAGATCAGAGAGGCAATTTTGCTTTTAGCTGATGGGTCTAAAAAGAATACAACATTTATATTGTTGAAATTGGCTGGAAGAAACAGGTTTGAAATTACAAGTGCATGCATTGAGGTGAATACTCAGACTATGAAGGTAAATAAAAATTACTACTTGGAGAGACACAAAATCTTTGAGCCACTAATCCATCCAATACAGTTCTAAAAGTCCTATGAAGAGTGGGCACTGCCATTTAGCCATGGAGAAGCTCTCCGTTTGCCCAAAGGGCAGCACAATGCAGAGGTGGCATCCGACAACTCAAATTCTGGACCTTTTTACCGTATGAGCTCTGAGTAGTGAATTCTAACCTGGAGTTTTATGTTCTTTCAGGTGGGCATGTGGATGAAAAGGCCTAAGGAAGAATAAAGTGTTAAAACTCCCCTGGCACTTGGCAAGTACCAACTCCTTGACCCCTTCACTACCTTAGGCATAACAACATTGAAGGCCAAGGACACAAGTTGCTGAGCATTAAGGGTGTGGCCAGCATAATTCAGTGACCTGATCAAACATGGAGGGATAGAAAATCCACCCCTCACTCACTCAGGTTGTTTAAAGGGTTCACTGGGTGTGACAACTTTTATTTACCTTCATTTAGTGACATCTTTCACCCCAGGTAGAAGGAGCATTAAAGTCAGCTCGTGATGCCCAGCATCTCTGAAGGAAATCTGTAAATGTGATCTCAGGAAGAGGAAATCCACATCTACCCTCCCACCAGCAGCTGAAGGCTGTGAGGACCATGACATATTAGCATTCTGTGGTGTATGAAGTAGTGAGTGAACATTCAAGGCACTACAAAAAGAATCAAAACCTTGAGCCTTGCCCTTGACAGCTGCCTGGACTTTGACAAATAACTCTAGTAAGCCTTGGTTTCCTCATCCATAAAATGGGGCCAGCAGTTCCTTGCTGAGACAATGTTCTATAAGGAATATTCTGTAACATCTAGGCACATTTTCAGTTGTTGCTACTGGGGATGGGTAAGAAAGATGGCTTGGATCTAGTGGTTAGAGGCCAGGAATGCTGCTGACTACCCTTCTGGACATGGAACAGCACTTACTGAAAGCTTCAAAAGTCAGTCATGCAATGGCTGATATGAAAAAGTTGAAGCTGGACTTATTTTGATAATCCAATATAATATATCATGCAGGATCTCTTCAGTGTTCCAGTATCATAGCAAGCAAGTCTCTATTGGCAGTGCAAGTATATTTGCATTATACATTATAAAGTTTCAACCTATCATTTATGTTCTACTTCTATTTATATAAGTCACATACATAGAGTTTATTAATAACATTCATAATTTGCACTCCAAGTTGCACTTGTGCACACATGTGCACACACTTGTGCACAGTTACAAGTGAATGTCTGACAGGATTGAATGGGGTTCCTTTGGGAGAGTCATGGTGTGGATGATGCTGGGGAGACTCCACAGACCCAAGGCTATGCTTTACATGAGAGCTAACTTCAGGTCTGAGAGGTGAGGCCACAGCAGTGGTAGCATCCCTGCTCCTGATTCCTCTGTCCCCTGGTGCTTTATGGGGAAGAGCGAGTGCCTCTCTAGACCTCCCTTAACTGGCCTATTTCATGGCTGAACAAGCATTGGCTCTTCTGTCTTTTTTATATCTTGACTGAGTTATAAGTATCCAACAGTTGGGACTTAAGGTAAATGTGCTGCTGACAGTGCAGGATCTAAAATAGGATCACCTTTTAAGAAAGGCTAACACTAGCCCCAGGTGGGAACAGTAGCTGAGCAATGAGCAATGGGTGTCCTCACCCCAGAGAGCACTGTGATTCGGGTGGGGATGCAGGCTCATCTCCTTGGATCTATCTCCTTCCAGACACATTCCAACCTTTGGTGAGGCCTAAAGTTGAACAATAGTATACATTGTTATTAAGAAAGGCATTCCTGATTGTAGCCCTTGGCTCTCAATCTCTCATGTCAGGTTTGCCCCCTTCCAGTGTCTTCCATACCATGTTTAGGACCCTCTCTCTGCCTTGGCGTAGACCCTAGCTTATACGAAGTGATCTGCTTGCTTTTTACATTTTCTCCAAATTTTACCAGGCATCTAAAGCCCTTCCTTCTCTTCTAATGCTTCCAATGTGTTTAAGTCAGTGTTCCTTAAACTTTGAGCATGTGTCAAAACCACCCAAGTACTGATTCATACATTGTTGAATGTCTGATGTAAAATGTCTGGGTTTTGGTTCAAGAATTAACATATCATACAAGTTCCCAGTGATGATTCAGGACCACACTAGAACTACTGCTTTATGTCAAATCAGGACTCAGCGTTTCATAATTTTGATTATTAGGGTTTAAATATTCTTCGATATGTGTCCCATAGATCAATCATATACACATTAAAAACCATGAGCAAATTTCTGCTCCCTAATCAAGATAAATCTCATCAAATGCCTGGTGAGAAGTAGTCCCATCCCTTTAATCCCAGATCTGGAGAGGCAGAAGCAGGTGGATCTCAGTGAGATTAAGATCAACCTGGTTTACAGATTGAGCTCCAAGCCAGCCAGAAAAATATAGCGGGACCCTGTCTCAAAAAAGAGTTCACCCCAAGGAATTTGGATTTTAAGCAGATCTTTCTTAAATAATTCTAATATACAAAATCTCTCAGATCTATTGATATATTCCTTAAGTATTATCACAGAATACAGCTTTTTAAATATGGTCATCCTATGCTATATCTCTGTCATATATGAACTTTATAAAGTGCTACCCAATGTTAGTCTCTGTATTTGAAAATCTCTCTAAACTCGACATTAATTAATATACCACTATTATTAAAAGTTTGGTTTTCTGTAGCTTTTTTGAAATTTTTGCCTCTAACACTCATTAGAAAAATAAACAAGAATTCATCAAAACTAGTTTATGAGAACAAAATAAGTACATAAAGAATAGGCCCTTGGTTTCTGTGGGGCCTACATCAGTGCACTCCACCAAGTCTACTTCAAAACATTAAGAATAATAATTGCCCCTGTGCTAGACACATAGCAGCTTTCTGTTCTTGTCACTCTCAACAAAACTGCAAAACAGCTGTTTTACATAGCATTTACATTGTATTACATGTTGAAGTGCACAGGAGGACAGCCTCAAATTATATGCAAATACTATGTTGTTTTATGCAAAGAACTTCAGATTTGGTGTCCCTAAGTAGCCTTGGAACAATCCCTCAATGCCCAGAGTGATGACTGCATATCTATATTTGTGGCACAAAAGAAATAAAGCAAAAGGAGCAGTACAGTGGCTAAAGAGACAGCTCTATGGTTAAGAGTGCTTGCTGCTCTTCCTGAGTTCACTTCCCAGCACCCGCCACAACAAGTAGCTGAATGCCTTCGCATACAGAAGACATTCCCTTTTCATTTCCCCAGTACTGCCGCACACACACACGCAGAGGCACAGTCTTATAAATAAAAATAAATCTTTAAAAATTACTTATCCTTGCTCACGTTCCCTCCTTTACCTTGTCCTTCCATGCCTATCTTATTTACCCCTTTCACGAACTTCTCTTGTTCCCTCTTCTGCATCCCTTCCACCTGTGTTCTATCCTCCTCTCCTTCTAACACCCTCACGGCCTCTTACAGGTTTCCTGCCTTCTATGGGCGCTTTCTAAGCATACATGTCTAAAGAATCAAACCTCGGAACCACATATCAATCACACTGAAATCTATTCTATTTCCCCTTCCCAAGATGATCCCTATATCCCCCTTTGAGCCCTCATTGTTGTCTAGTCTCTCCAGGTCTGTGGATTGTAGTATGATTACCATTTCCTTAACAGCTGATGTCCACTCACAACTGTGTACATACTGCGCTTGTCATTCTGGGTCTGGGTTACCTCACTCAGGATGATTTCTTTTTCTAGTTCCATTTGCTTGCAAATTTCATGTTGTCACTTTAAAAAAAAAACTGCTGAATAATACTTCATTGTGTAAATATACTACATTTTCTTTATCTATTCTCCACTTGAGTGGCATCTGCATTGTTTTCCATCTCTGGCTATTATGAATAAAATTGCTATGAACATAGATGGGCAAGTGTCCTTCTGGTAGGATGGAGTGTCCTTTACTTTAGGTATACACTCAAGAGTAATATAGCTGGGTCTTGAAGAAGATCAATTCCTAATTTTCTGAGGAACTGCCATATTGATTTCCAAAATGACTGCCCAAGTTTGTACTACGACCAGCAATGGGAGAGTGTTCCCCTTACTTCACATCCTTGCCATCATGCATTATTGATCTTAGTCATTCTGATGAGGTGTTAGATGGGATCTCAATAGAGTCGTGATGGTTAAGGTTGTTTTCCTAATACCAAAGGTCGTTGAATGTTTCCTAAAAGTGTTTCTTGACTATTTGATATTCCTCTGATAAGAATTCTTTGTTTAGATCTGTAACCCATTTTTAATTAAATTGTTTAGTTTGTTTTGAGTTCTTTCTATATTTTAAATATTTCCTCTCTATTGGATGTATAGTTATTGAAAATATTTTCCTGTTCTGTAGACTGCTGTTTTGTTCTATTGAGAGTGTTCTTTGCCTTGCAGAAGTTTTTGTTTGTTTGTTTGTTTCATGAGGTCCCATTTTTAATTGTGGAACATGGTGGGTGCCTGGGGTGTCAGTGTTCTATTTAGGAAGTTGTTGGTGCCAGTGAGTTAAAGGCTATTCCCTACTTTCTCATCTGTCAGATTCAGTATGTCTGGTTTTATGTTGAGGTGTTTGATTCTCTTGGACTTGAGTTTTATACAGAGTAATAAATATGGATCTATTTGCATCCTCTACATGCAGTCATTCAGTTAGAATAACACAATTTGTTGAAGATGCTTTCTTTTTTATTTTGTATTTCTGTCTTCTTAATCAAAAATTAGGTGCCTATAAGTGTGTGGATTTATGGGTAGGTCTTCAGTTCTATTCCATTCATCAAGATGTTCATTTTTATGCCAATATCATGTGGTTTTTATTTCTATAGTTCTGTAGTATATCTTGAAATCAGGGGTGGTGATACCTCTAGAAGTTATTTTACTATTTATGATTAGTTTGACTATCCTGGGTTTTTTCTTTTTACATCTAAAGTTTATTATTGTCCTTTCAAGGTCTGTAAAGAATTGTGTTAAAATATTGATAGGGATTGCTTTGAATCTGTAGATTACTTTTGGTAGGATGACCATTTTTACTATGTTAATTCTACTGATTCATAAGCATGGAAGATCTCTCCATCTTCTGATATGTTCTTCAGTTTATTTATTCAAAGACTTGAAGCTTTTTGTCATATAAGTCTTTCACTTGCTTGGTTAGGGTTGCTCCAAGATCTTTTATATTGTTTGTGCTATTATGAAGAGTGTTATTTCACTGATTTTTCTCTCTCTGACCATTTGTCAAATGTATTTAGGATGACTTTTGACTTTTTTGAGTGAATCTTGTACCAGTCACTTTCTTGAAGGTGTTTATCAGGCAGAATTTTGGGAGTCCCCTATGTATGTTATCATATCACCTGGAAATAACAATACTTTGAGTTCTTCCCTTCCGATTTAGATCCTTTTGATCTCCTTCAATTGTCTTATTGTTCTAACTATAACTTCAGGTATTATATTAAATAGGTAGGGAGAGAGTAAACATCCTTTTCTTGATTTTGATTTTAATTTTAGTGGGATTGTTTTGAGTTTCTCCTCATTTAATGTGATGTTGGCTATAGGCAACTTGCAGTGATTCTTGTCCTAATTGAATTGCTGTTTTGATATGGCCACTTCCAGAGTTGAAAGCACTTTTATTTTGAGAAGTTCCTCAAAAATAGTAGATTTTGGAGTCTTCCTGTTTACAAGGAAACTGGTTTTCTAAGATTTGACTCCTGAAGGTGCCCAGACCCAGGTAGTTGCCTCAGGCAGGACACTGTGGATGAGAGCTCTGAGGGGGATTTCACAGATCTCCTCCGGCTTTGGGAACTCTGCAAAAGCAAGCCACGGCATGCTCAGCTGAAACTAAAATGAAAGGAATTAAAGCTGGACAGGATTGGAAGATTCATGGAATTAGGAAATAAAAAAGATGTGGACAGTTGGGATTCTTGGAAGTCTGCTGGATAAGAATGCAGGGCACGCAGTGAAATCTGAAGATCACATGGACAGTGAGCTTAGGACAGCTGTGCCCTACACACTGTGTGGGACTTCCTGTCACTAAAAGGTACTTGATGGTTGCCTTAAATTCATGTTTCACTGATAATCTAACTGTATTTGTTGAATCTAATAATCATGGATAGGAGAGACAATGGCTGGGAACTGAAAGTGGGATAATAGGAAGCAGTTGGTATAGGTAAGTAGAGGGGCAGAACATGTAGGGACAATTGCTCAGCTGAGAAAACTGTGTGTGTTGTGTGTGTGCAGGTGGGCATTAGTGGATGTGATGTACGCATGTGTGTTCTTCTTTGGAAATAGTCCAGGAGGGGAAGGAAGGGGAAGGCAGGAAGAAAAACAAGGGAGACAGTCTCTCACATGGAACTAAATATTCGCTGACAAAGGGCTAAGAAACCGTACATTTGCCTGCTTTCTAATCACAGTGGTGACTCACTGTGAGCTTTGATAAGTCCGTGCCCTGCAGGAGGCACTATAATGCAGGTGTGACAACAATATCGCTCTTGTCTTTGCCACATGTGCAAACAAGGTTCCTTCAGCCCAGTTTATAAATCCCAGGATGGATGGAAGAACAAGAACCTCATTTTTTGTTCTATTATGTCGATGAGAAGGAAAAAAAATCAAAAATGCTCTTTCGATATTGAAATTCACTTCTAATTTCTTTGGCTGTATTTCACACTAATGATCTGATCTAATATTAGTGCACTGATTACAGCCTGCACTTTGCTTCCACATCTCCAAACACAATCTGAGTGTTTCCTTTTCATACTAAGAGCGTTGTCCTCCCACGGAATTACCAGCAATCAGCCAGATCAGACATCAGCTGTTTCATTCTTCTGTTTAACCTGAAGCCCAGGGGAGCCCAGTGACTCCCCAGGTTATTTTAAAAGGAAGGCAAAAGTCCCTTAACAACAGCAGGGAGCTAAGCCATCAGCCTGCTCCTGAAAGCCACTTTATTTTGGTGGTTTTCTTTGCATTGAATTGGTAAATCCAATTCTCATCTCAGGGAGAAGTCCACCGCACTTCAGTGAGCCTGTGTACTTTGCTAAGACAATGACTACAGCTCCAGGAGAATAGAGAAGTGCAGTGGGTGGCCTGTTAGTACAGTGCTTGCTATTCCCAGAGGCCTCTGACGTCTCTACAGAATTGATCAAATGGTTCCAGCGAAGAGCACAGGGGAGAGCCTTGAAGAGGACACAAGTTGAGGAGAGATTTTGTCCGTATGCAAAATCAGTGAGCCCCTTATTGGAGGCCAGGAACAGAGCACACCCTGTAATCCAAGGCAGATTGAACCTGCAGCAGAATGTGTGTCAAGAAATGATGATGGTCCTATTGATCTACAAAGGTTTCCATACTGTGCCGCCGCTGGCCCTGTCTGTGGATCATGTCTGTGGATTTCCTCCACTCTGCAAAAGAGGTGATATTCAAAACCAGGTCTTACAGTCAGAGGAAGGTCAGAATTTTCTACAACAAACTCAGCAGTAATTCCTTAGTGGTATATATTAATAATTGCCTAAGTGTGGCCTCTTTCCTACAACTGTTGAAATTCCCACCATTAGTATTCCCTTTAGGGCCAGATAGAAAAGAAAAGAAAGTTGTATACTGTGTGAAAGAGATACGATACTGACAGGGAAAGCAAACAGACTCCAGTTCTTTCTGGGCACTCCCTTAGAAAGCTGTCGAGAGGAATTCTTTCTTGGTGTTCATTCATTCATTCATTTTCTCAAGTGTAAATTAAACTCCTATATTCTAGATCACCATGACAGGCAGGCCCTGTTTCAGTTGTACATAAAAGATTAATTGCCCTCACAAGGTGAAGGACATGTAGAAAGAGACAGACTCACAGAAAGAGACAGACTCACAGACAAGTGGAATCCAGGGTATCTAGTTCCTGGTTGTGCAAAGTGGTGAGAAAGATATTGATCACATGTGTCAGGGACGAAATTCAGGATGGCTTTTTCAAGGCAGAGGGTGACAAGCAAGGTGGCAACCTGAAAGAAAAAGGAAAAGATATTCTATGGAGAAAGAAATGGAATGGCGGCCTGCTGGAGAGAGTGCGCTCCTTCCCAGGAGTCAGGGGAGGAATAAATACTGGAGCAGTGAGCAGAGGGCGGGGTATGGGAACAAGGAGGACATGGCGGGACTCGCTGGGTTACCCTTGCAGCCAACAGTAAGAGATGAGTAGTGGAGGCGGGGAGCATCAAGGGGGCAGGAGCGCCGGAAGGATTGAGGTGAAGTTCAGCTTGGCCCAGCCAATATTAAACGTGATAGGCATTTTACACTCCACACTAAACTCCGTGTCTGCCTGGAACCTTGCTTCCAGAACCCAGTTCCACCGCCATACTGGTGTCACGCCGAATGGGCTTCGGTCCCACGGAGAATTAAAAAAAAAAAAAAAGAAGAAGCCAAACTGACAATTAGATACTTCAAACGTGTTTTCTCAAACCCTAATGGAGAGTGAGCCACAAACGGAAAGGTCTCTGGCCAAATTGCCACTGCCCCCAGAGGACATTGTCAGTGAAAACCCACTTTCTCCCGCTACCGTCATCTTTGTTGCTTGTGGCTGAGGAGCTCCCAGACCTGGCAGCAGGTCCTCGGGAGTCACTGATTAACACCTGCTGCTACAGAAGTTTGGAGTTCTGCTTTCTGGAACCTGAACGTGTGCTTCCTTTATGATATTTTAATTAGAGTGTAAATATTGAAGCCCCATAAACATCGTGATTTATAGCTGACAGGTTTGCACTTGCTGTGAGAGGCCCCAAGTCGGGTGACCAGCAGCCTTCTCCCACCTCTTTCTCAGGCTATCTGGCTGTTCCCAGCTGCTTCTTAGTGGATTTATGCACAAGGGCAACAAACAACAAAATCACCACATGGAGAGATCGCCTTCTGACCCCCTCCTAGGGTCTGCTTAGACACTTCTTTCCTGCCTTTTTGTCCCTCTCCTTCTGTCCCAAACCAATGTGTGATCTTAGCTTGCCCTAGAAATCGCCATTGCGATTGGCTTGCTG
Source organism: Arvicola amphibius (assembly GCF_903992535.2). NCBI lineage: Eukaryota > Metazoa > Chordata > Mammalia > Rodentia > Cricetidae > Arvicola > Arvicola amphibius. The sequence goes on from NC_052047.1 coordinate 80,853,035, forward strand.
CCAGTCAGGACCCATCAACATAGACCACCCTCACACTCAACCGTCTCATTAACTAAGAAACCAGACTAACTAAGCTATATTCCAGAACCACAAGCTCAGTGAAGAAAATGGATTGTGATTACACAGACCGAGGGCTCTTTTATTCCCAGGTTCTAGTGAGGCAGCCGTGAGTAGTGCAAGAACATTGTTATAATCGTTCATTCTACAAGAGGAAAACACTATGTCCAGATCAGGCAATAACTTAACTTAGAGACTTGGCTCAGCAGGTAGAATGTTTGCCTCACATGCACAAACCCATGGTCTGATCCCTAGCATGACATACAGCAGGTGTGCTGACACAGGTTTGTAATCCTAGCACTCGAGAGGTGAAGACAAGAAGCCTCAGTAGGGGAAGGTCAGGCAAGACTTCATGAGACCCTTCCTTAAGCAAAAACAAAACAGAACGCAATAGATGCTTTCTATTTTTTAAAAGTCCATTGCAAATCCCACTAAGTATTATATAGAGGGTAAAAATGTGTTCCATATGGAAGAGATTGACTGGAAGTTTCTGTGGTCAAAAGGACAGGAGAGTTGCTCATTTTCTCCAGCCTCCCAGTACTTGACCCTCCCATTCTCGTTTCTGTCTATTTCGGAAGACTAGTCTTTCCCTTCTTATTTTCAAGGTATATTTACTTTTATAGAACTAAAGAATGACCAAATCATCTCTGCTTTAAAATTGATTAAGTAAGAACAATCAACACAATTGTAATCCCTGGGTCTACATTCTAGAAAATTAGAATCTGATTGGTCCATCTTGGGTCAAGTTTCAACCTGGTGAAAATCAACATTGGGCATTCAGTTATCAGCTAGGATTATAGCTTTTGTCTCTATCACTGTGGACAGAAGGGTACTTTTTCTAGAAAATGGGAGCATGTGAGCTAGGAATGCATTTTAATAGATTCCTGCTGTACATGAAATTAAGTAAAAACAACATATATAATATTTGTTCATTATCTTCAATGAAATTGTAGTCTGAGAGATTTAGATAGACATCCATGTAAATATTAGACAAATTTACATTGCTGGTGTGTAGATGTTACCTCTAGTGGAGGTCAAATGCATTGTCTCAGAAACCAAGCAAGGGAAGCTTGCTCATTAGAGGACTGACTGAATAGTGATTGCACTTGGGGGAAGCTGGGATCTTGTATATCTATCTATTCACTCAGGCAGTAAACCAAGGAAGAGGTGATGCCAGTTTGAACTGATGAGAACTTTAATGAAGAAAAAATGGGATTTTTAGATTCAATATATGTTAATAAGCTAGCAATGATGCAACAATCTAAGATCAGAATTTAAAACCTGGCTAGCCAGAGAAAACTCCTAAAAGGAAATCCTACGCTGACTTAGTACATTTTTAAAATAACACTTTAAAATTTAATACTTTTCATTTGCTGCAGTCATAAATTACTTCAGGTCTCACTCAGGCAGTTGTCCTGAGGTGGGAAGACAGTACATAAGTGTAGTTGGGTCCTAATGTCTTTTTTTGGTGAGGGAGTGAGAAGACGCTGGGCCAGCAACTCAGAGATCAGGAGTCAGGTAGAAGGCATACAGCAGGCTCATTTATTTAGTAACGGGGAAAAGCTTATATACCCCCAGCACCCACTGTTCCAATTTGTTGACATCACGTGGTCACCCCTCATTGGTTAGACATGATTAAGCCCTGTGTCAGCACCAGGCAGACTCCAGGTTGGCTCCTTTTGGCCTGGTATGACTTAACTTCCTACATATCCCCTCTCCTTTTTTTATTTATTACATGGGTGTTCAGCTGAAGCTCAGGTCTTGATGAGCTCACATCAGGAGGGCTCAGCAATTGGACTGTGACTATCTTAGATTGGCCTGCCGAACAGGCTCATACCTGTCATTGGCTACCAGCCCTCAAAGAGCATTCATTCCTGGAAAGTTGTCAGGGTGGGGGGACTAGGCAGTGACCTTTTGGATTACAGAAAACCAGGCATATATAACCTCCCGTGGAGGACTGCGAGAAAGATGCCCAAGAGCATTCACTCCTGAAGAGTCGCCTTAGTTGTTCTCCGCTGCTGTCAGATCTGCTACAGGGGACAGGTAAAGAGAATAAAGATTAACAATACCACCCCACAATGAATACATATATGAGCATTCAGGAAGGATCAAATAGCCTTTTATATTATGCCTAACTTTTCCAAAAAATGAATTTTCAAAGGCCATAACTTCTGCTCTTAGAAAGTCAATTTGCTTGGTGGGCAAGGAGAGGAAGAAAGAGGAATATATACATCATCCATCCTGGGCTATTCCCTCCTTGGTGGAAGCAGGCTGACCCATGGCCAGGCACACACCTCTTGCTAGGACCCATATTGGCATCACGGAGGTCTGAGGAGAAACACAACCATACTATCTCCTATGAGCTATCAGTGGTTCTGGTGGCTGCCACTGGAGGGAGATAGGATTTCTCCATCTCATTAGGGGCAGGGGTGTGTTCCTTGGCAGACATGCCCAGTCCTTGTAAGCTGGGCTAAGACCCCTGTCATCAAAACTGAGAAAGTTCACATGGAAAAGGACCTCCATTAGGGTCAAATGAGGATCTCTTCTAGTCTCTGGCAAGATAGTTCTGGCCGACAGCTCCCCAAGAGCGCTGTCAGCCCTCTTCACAATGGCTTGTCCTTGAAAATTTCAGGGGTTGCCAGTGATATGGAAAATCTTCCAGGACTCCAGAAAGTTATTGAATTGTTGAGAAGTATAGGCGGGGCCATTATCAGTCTTAAGTGCCCAGAGTACCCCCATAACTACCATGATTAACTTAAGGGCCTCAATAGCATTGATGGTTTTCTCTCCAGAAAGGGCAAGGGCATTAACAAAGGAGAAATAAGTATCTATCATCACATGAACATATTTAAGATTGCTAAAGGTGACGTAGTGTGTATGTGCTGGACAGAGTTGCAGTCTTGGCTGAGGAGCTAGATGGCAAGGGGTTATTATTCTTACTTTTAAGCGTGGCCATGGAAATGAACTTAAACATGGAAGAAGCACAAGCTGAGTCAGGGCTGGCAAGGGAGGAAGAGTTGGCAAGTAGGCTCAGGATCCCGAATAGCATGTTGGGCTTTGGGGTGGCAGAAAGAGCCATGAGGCTGGGGTACTGACAGACTGCTCAGCCTAAGGGACTCTGGGGGATTTTTTTGTGAATGACACAAAAGTCATCCCAAGGAAGGCAATAGTAGGTTTGGAATGTGATGAGGTGCTAGCAAATGGTCCTGTCATCAATTAGGGCATCACACCTCACTGGATTTCTATTGGATTAGCCCCTTGGCTGATCTTCTCAAAACCCTCCTGGGCAATAGAACATGCCAGAACAGTAGCAGTGGTACTGCCATCCCCAACTTCTTTATTTGTGTTATTGGCAATATCTTAAACAAGTTTAGCTGTGATAGTTTTTTATTTATTCTTTAAATCAATTGACTTTGTAATTGTGACCCCATCTTTTGTAACCTTGGACTTCTCTAAGTCTGTTCAATAATCATTGTTTTCCCTTTTGGCCCCATTTGTGGGCTGGGGATTGTCCAGGTAGCTGCCCACGAGTAGGAGTTCAGCAGGGTCTAGGCCTCCAAGCCGGCTGCAGGGCTGACAGAGGCCGCTGTTGACTGCTGATTTGGCTGAAAGCGGCAAAGGTGGTGGCATGAGTCGCATAGGAATGATGACAGATCCCTCCGGGTTTGCAACTGAAGCCCCAGTGGCCCACACTTGCCCACATGGACAACCAGTTCAGCGTGACAACTGTGAGCACAAGATGGAGCAGCACTAGGCCAAGTGCCATGGCACCCGCTGGTCCTCCACGGTCGCAGGCCCAACCCAGTTCTCCTGTACACACAGTGGGGCCTGCTGCCAGTCAGCTCCACCAGCTGTTACAAGGGTACCACAGCAGTGGTATAGCTTCCCGCGGTGGAAATGGCGCTGACAGGGAAGCAGCACGTGCAGTCTTAATTGTGGTCATAGTCTTCACAGCAGGCCCCAGGGGCCTGAATTGTCTGTCTTCCTATCTTTGGACATAGAAAGATCAGACATGGAAGGGGTGGAGGTGAAGGAGAGGCTACCCATTTTGTAGAAGGAAACAATAATCAACATGAGTGGGAAATTGTGTCAGACCTTAATGTCTTATGATCAGTGGGACACTTTTGTGGTTCTTTAGGTCACAGTTGTATATCCATACAATATCTCTGAACAAGGGACAACATTCTGGAGCCAAGCCTTGATTCTGCCTGCTGGGGGTTCAGTGCTTATATGGAGACTCTGGGCAAACCAAAACCGAAAAAATGTGCCTTCCTAACTGGATGGGCAAACAAACATGACAGACAGCACAGAAGAAGGAAATGATAGGGGTCCCAATGCTTATCTGCCAAAGGGACCAAGGGGCCTTCTCACTGAAACTACACCACATTGGGGGTGCTGTGAGTGCAGAGAGGGAGGTGACAGGAACCTATTCTAGGAAAAATGCAAAAATTCAGTTTCAACAACAAAAAAGTACTCTGACCAGGCGAGCTCAAAACCCATGCCAGAAGGGCCTGTTCTGGGGACCAGATGTAGCTGGGCCCTAACATCTTCCTCGTGGGAGGGGGTGAGAAGGCACATTGTCAATGGCTCAGACACTGGGAGTCAGATAGAAGGCAGACAACAGACTCATTTATGTAACAATGGGAAAAGCCTATATACCTTCCCAGCCCCCAGGCATTCTGATCCACTGACGTTACATGGTTGCCCCTCATTGGCTAGGCACGATCAGGACCTCTGACAGCGCCATGCAGACTCCAAGTTGACTCCTCTTGGCCTGGTAGGCCTTAACTTCCTACACATAACTAACTACATAGACTCATTTACAGGTGTGTGGTAATTATTACTGGTGTCCTGGTTCACCTGAGCTAGTGTGCCACTGTGACTGTGTGAGAATGTTCCCTATAAAGCTTTCAAATTTGAATACTTTGCTCCCATTTGGTGGCATGGTTTGGGGAGGTATAGGGTGTAGGCAGAAGTTTCTTTCCTGTCCACCAGTTCCCAAACAACTAACACAGAGTCTTAATATTAATTACAAATGTTCAACTGATAGTTCAAGCTTTTTACTGTCTCTTACAGTTTAAATTAATCCATATTTCTTCTCTAAGTTTGGCCACATGGCTCATGGCTTGTTACCTCATTTTCTTCATGTCCTGATTCCTCTACATCTGCTGGCATCTCCTCTGACTCCACCCTTCATTTCCCCAGAATTCTCCTGCTTTGGTTGTCCCACCTACACTTGCTACCTGGCTACCAACCAATCAGCTTTTTATTAAACCAATCCAAGTGACAAAACTTCACAGTGTACAAAAGGATTATTTCACAGAATTTCCCCCTTTTGTCTAATTTTTTAAAAAAGTTTTAATTTTAACATAGTAAGACTGTATACAACAAAAACAGTTATTAAGAATTACAGTTACAATAGCTGGGCAGTGGTGGCCCATGCCTTTAATCCTGGCACTTGGGAGGTAGAGGCAAGTGGGTCTCTGTGAGTTTGAAGCCAACCTGCTCTACAAGAGCTAGTTCTAGAGAAACCCTGTATCAAAAATACCAAAAAATGCAGTCACAATATCCAGTCCACTTATATTTGACAAAATTAGAGAAAATAATTCATCATTTATCTTATCTTTGTGAGTCTAAAATGTATACCTAATTTACCTTTTATCATAACTGAGGAAAACTTTAACTGTGACCATTTAGTCTTCAACTCCATCAAAGACACCAAAAAGTAAAATATTAGCTAATGACAGTGATATCTGGATGCTTTGACAATCACCCCAGGTTCTTCTGTTATATTTGGGCACCCGTCTTTGACCTTATAGCCCTAGGATATTTGACAGACTTTTCTGAGAGACAGAGAATTGGAAAGACTATCTCACCTTGTCTAGTCAAAGTTTGGCAATTGCTTTCTTTTGAGTTCTGCTGATCTGGTTTGGACAGACAGTATGTTGTCAGCAATTGGGAAAAGGGCAGTTTCTTTGTTCAAATGACTAGCTTTTGCCATAAAGAAAGCAAAACTCATACAGAATTTCTTTGATGTCCATCACCTTCTCTGAAGTAGATTGTTGCTGCCAGGTGCAAATGTGTCTCACTGTCATAAAAAACCATAGGTTATTAATCTTATTATTAAATGCCATATTCTGTAGGTCTTTGAATTGTTTGAAGACAGTCTATTTAAATATATCTGTTTATTGTCTTAAAAACAAACCTAACATGACCATAAGTTAGACTGATGTAAGTGACTACTAATCTGTATTTCTTAATTGTATGATATATATTTTTTTAAATGAACTGCATAATCACAATACCCTAAACAAGAGCAGAAACATAATACAGTATAGCAAAATTAACTTTAAATTTGTATCAATAAACCAAAATATATATCAATGTAAAATATTTTGAAATTAATAGTTGTATTTTAGATTAAAGTAGATTTAATAATCTACCCCTTTATCTCACCATTTACATAGCCTATCTCCTTATTTCCTTTAGAAAGAGATCTTAGAATTTAACTGTTTTGTTTAGCTTTTCTTTCTGACTGTGAACAACAACAACTTGTAACCCCCCGTTAAATGATAACAAGCATCTATTACCCACTTTAGGGTTTGTGGGTGCTGTTTTCTCTAGACTGCTTCCTGTTCTGGGCGGGGGGGACACTAGCATTCATGGGGGAAGCTTATGAAAATCAGGATAATTATTAAGTCTTGGTTGGAGTAGTCATGGATCATCTCAGTCAGCAGCCTTGAAACTGTTTTGGATGAGGAATCACCAGGGCTGTTTATTTTTCTTGGTATCTAGACCGCTTGTTCTGAAAATATATAAACTTTTAAAAATAGCATGCACACCTATATTATTAAAAGTATAGACTGTGCATTGTATACAATGTTCGTTTGTAGCCAGTATTTTCAGGTAGGTCTTCCATGATCAAACCATCTTTAACTTTGAATCCACAGTCTTTTTTTTTTTTTTTTTTTTTTGGTGTGTGTGTGGAAATAAAGTATAACCTCTTTCCCAAAGTAACATATATTTTGAAGTCAAGACATTTTTTTAAATATATAGGTTGGTTTAATCCTGCAGCTTTTATAATCCAGTGTCTCTTAGCAGCCAAAGTATTTAAGGACAACACAGAAACATATAGGGTCAAGACTCTGTGTATTTTTCATCTTTTATGTGGCTTTTTAAAAATATTACTTTAATGCTGTCTTAAGGACTTGCTATTTTAAAACTATATGTATTTTTTTATGATGGTTTATACCTTCTCTTTTCTCTCCCAAGCCAATGTCTATTTTTAAACATATTACAACCCATTTAGAGGTTTTTGACCATCTGAATTTCTCTTTAATGCTTATCTGTGATCATTTTCTGACTGCATGAGCCTTTAAACTGTTAAACAGCATGGCTAGGGACTCTGCCTGTTTGGGCAGCTGGCTCCACCTGTCTTGGTTCCCTGAGAGCCAAGTTTCATGACCATGTTTACTTACCCAACTTGGGCTATTTGGGGGTGAATGGTGCCACTGAGTGGTGCCCTATCTGTTGCTCATAAACCCCATTGAAGTGTTAACAGCAGGGCTTCTTAAAGAGCTGCATTTTTGCTGCTAGCACTGAGCCAGTAAGTGACCTCTTAAAGGAGCCATTCCTCTGCTTGCTGCAAGCAAACAGAAAAAGTGGCTACCAAGAAACAGCACTTGACTTTTTTTGTGTGTTTAGAAACCTTTTTTATACTTGGTCAGATCTTATGTGGAAATTCTGGTCCCATGTTAGAATGCCAGTAGGAGGTGTGATATTAGAGGAAGCATGTCACTGCAAGTGAGCTTTCAAAGTTTAAAACTAGCAACATTTCCACTTTCCCTTTCTGCTTATGGTTCAATATATGGTCTCTCAGCTTCCTGCTCCTACTTCAATGCTGCTGCCTGCTGACTCTGCCCTGCCATTATGGATTTCTGGCCCTCTGGAACTGTAGGTTATAATAAATGGCTTCCTCTGTAAGCTGCCTTGGTCATGGTGTTCTTTCCCAACAATAGAAAAGTAACTGAGACACCCACTCTGGATAGACAGTGTAGCAACCTTTGTCTAGGAAAAGGTGAGCAAAAAGAACAATGCCTTTTGCTATTTTAAATATCAATAGATACTATTTATCTGTTTTAGAGAAGATGCTGGAAATTCCTCACTTATAATACAGATGAGACAGCATCTTTAAGACCTGTTTGACGTAGATATTTCTCAGTGATTCAGCAGTGGGCATTAATCAGTTGGAAAGAACTATGACACTTGGAAGGCATCAAGAAACTTTCCCTATGTCATTTGCTTTCCCAATCCTAAGAATTTTTATTATTACACTTGCATTCCCACAACTAAAAAGAGATCAGAATGCCTTCTAGGCTTTGGGTGAAGTGAATATTTATTACTATCTATAATCAGAAGAAACATATTTCTGACAACAAACCCAAGACTGAGCATGAATTCATTCACCATTCACAAACTAAAATAGACAAAAATAAATGAGTAAAGGATTTGTGTTTCATTTGACAGAGTTTTAGGGTCAGTTGTAACAATTCTTAGTTGGAAACTACTGAATGATCTCTCTTTAATAAAAAATAAATTCTCATAAATGACTGATAAAAAGGAAAAAATTTCTGTTAGTAACTTAGCACACATTGTAAAATTGACCCCCAAATCCCAAAGAATAGAGCAAAGCTGATGAGTATTATCTACATATGGTATTAAGGTTTTGATAAACACAATAAAATCTCAAATACTAAATTGTTCTTGGACAAACTGACAGCTAATTATTTTATCCCAGAATCTTAAGTGTGACTAAACCACGCTGGCATTCTTACATATGGGAATTCTCAATCCTTCTATTCTATTATCCTATCACATCTGCCTTGATGTCTATGCACAGAATTACTTATACACAGAGATTTTGTGAGAAGCCTTCATCCAGAGTGCTTTTTCTCTAATTGTCAGTGTTGCAGTAAAGGGAACAATAACTTTGGGAACTGATTGTTCTGAATTCCAGAAGTGCTACAGCAATTTCTAGGCACATGGGATAATCTTAGTAGCATTTGCAGCTGACCGCTTTCGCTGTCCTCCAGGCATTTCCAACCTCTCCAAAAAGTTCTGTACCATTAAATTCCCTTCATTTTGATAATGGAAGGCAGAGAAAATGCGCTCCCTTGAAAATGCAAAAACAGCCTTCAGTTGACTTTTTTCATCATATTCGTTGACTTAAGGTCTATCTCCTTTTCTGTAATAGGCCAACCCTCCAGTGACAGATGTGGCCCATGGAATGCTGAGGTAGAGGTACTTCCCTGGGCCATATACTCCAGCTCTGCTCTGGTTGTACTGGGCTGCCATGAGTATGGTTTTGTTTCTACATCTCTCAGTCTTGGTTTTCTCATGTGCAGAATTATTAATAGTTCTTACCTCAGTGTCTCATATGGTCACCACACATTAGCATGAGGCTTAACATAGACTAGTAGCAAGATAGTCTATGTTTTCATGTTGTTTGGGGGGGAAAACAATAGCAAGAGGATAAAGAAAAAAATCTGGCTCATCACCCCTTGAGTAATCAGAAGACACATTGTCTGTTTGCAAACCTCAGTGTCTGCTGGTGTGCTCTTTAATCTGGATGGATTCTGGGATGACAGAATTTGCGTTCTCATTCTTTCTTCAATGGAATAGCCCCCCTTCCTCCACAGAGTTGGCAATTTGTTCATTCTGGAATCATTAAAAGTGACTTATTCCTTTGGACTTCCACTGAGATGAGGTTTCACCTACTTCTCCATTACTTTTCAGAGACATGATGTCATTCCATACTGTTCTTCACCGCCACATTAGAACAGGAAATGTTTGCACACACATTTTTTTCCAACTGTAGCAACGTCAGATAGGCTTGACTCACAACCTGGTTTTCTTTACAACGCATCTACCAGAAAAGACTGCTTCATAGCACAATGGCTCTTTGCATTCCAGGGTTCCAGCTGGCAGCCTGTTCTTTCTGTTCCTTAAAGGTAGGTTCCTGCCAACACAGTTGTGCAGAGGTATATTTTCTACTTGTCTCATGCTGTGGCAAGAGAAACAAAACTAGTAAGTTAAGCAAGGAAAAGTTTATTTTGGTTCATGGTTTGTGAGAACACAGTTGGGGGGCTGGTAAGAGCATAAGGGAGCTGATCACATGATATCAGCAGTCAAGAAAGAAAAAGAGATGAATACTACCTTGTTCCATGAAATGGGCTACCCACACAGTTTGACTCTCTGGAAGCTTCCTTAGAGACAGGCCCAGAGGTTAGTCTTCTAGGTGACTCTAAATACAGTTACCTGACATTGAATATTAATCATCTCAATAGGTAACCATTTATATCTATCATCAATCAGGTAGGAGGGGACACAGATCTTGATCTATTAACACTGAAACTTCACCTGACGTTTTCCTTCCCAAAGCAATACTTGTAGAGCCCTGGTTTTTAAAACATCGTGAAGAACAAGTTCTATAATGGTTCCTTCTATCATCTTAGTTGAATGTCATTCTAAATAGGCAAATGTTTCTGTTTCTCCCAAACTAACTGGGTTTTATAGATGGCATGGATAAGGCCTTAGCTAAGAACTCCATCTACAAAGTGGTGGTGACCGTGTATACTTTGTTTCAATGGGTTGCTTTTCCAAAGCACCTTCAGAGGGATCAATTTGATATGAATATTGTTCTTCAGTCCTCTTGAATTTTTATATGGCTTGATTCCTGAATGCACACCAACGCCATACTCAAAAGACTTTGCTTCCAACTTCTATTGTTAGTGGAAGGTGGTAGGGCTTTTTGGAGGTAGAACTTCTAGAACAAAGTTAGTTCATAGGAAATATAGGGAGTTTGGGGTTCTAGTGCCATCTTTCTCTACTTTTGCTTCCTGATCACTGTGAGATGAGAAGGTTCCTCATCGCACACTCTTGTCACGGTGCCTGTGGTGCTACCAACTCAAACCTATTTAGACTGGTTCCTGGAACCATGGACTGGAACTTCTAAAGCTGAGAGTCACATCTTCTCTGTGGGACATGTTATTTTGCGCATTCTGTCCCAGCATGGGTGATCAATGCTACTCAGCAGAAGCAAAACAACACAGTGAATCAATGCATATGAAAAGATCAGTCACAATATTCCTTTGAGTGGGGTTCATCCCATGTTCAAGACGAAGGTAGCATATAGACAAAATTGTTTTTAATGTGCTTTTATCTTAGAAAAGTATTTCTTTTTGATTTTTATGAAATAATTGGTAAAATGAAACAAAAAATATTTTCACAAGCTTCTAAGAGCTTTTAAAAGCAAAAAGGAGTTTTTATTATTTTTTAAAATTGTGACCGACTGCCGGAAAAGCTGCTCACACGGTGCACGTCCTACAAACAGTGAGACAACACAAGAAGCTTCTTGTTTGGCATACGCTTGGGATGAAAACAGAACAAGAGGAGACAGTCACCTTTCTCTAACAAAAGGTTAGGCACATCAAAAATTTAATGGATCAAAGTGAAGACCTGTATCGTATCCAAGATATCTGCTGGGAACATTTCAGTAGTGGCAAATTGCTTTTCAAAAGGCCTAATTAATGAGCAATGCAGCACTTCACAACAGAAACAGTTGGGCATGACAGAACCAGGTAGACAGGAAATGCTTCACACCCATTCAGAGTTCAGTTTGTGTGTTAAACATTTGATCTACTCCATCAACCTGGGAACATCCCTAGAAGAAAATGGCATGAGGTCAAAGCAGTCAGTATTACATTCTGAATGGTATAGTTACGTCTCTCTTTCTCTTTCATTAATATTTTAGGAGAAATAAACCTTTCTGTTGTGGAATATACACCAGGGGAAGTAGCCCTACTGCGGTAGTTCATTCCTGTGTCTTTCTTCATGTCCTCTGTGTCTGTATTAAGTCTTTCTATGAAGTCACCAGCCTCTAAGGCTGTGCATAGCTGCGGAGTCACAGCTGATAGTTCCCTGACCTTCGAGTCTCATGGATCTGCCTTGCTTTTAAAATTTCCAATTGAATGTTTATCTGATATCTTAAATATTTTCTTTTCATTTTTTTTTTTGTATTTTTAAGCTTAACTTTCTAGGTTAATGAATAGATCAACAGGATTCATTACACCACTTTTATACATACAGGATATTATGCTTTTTTATCTGCCCCCCACTTTATTCATCTTCACCACATTCTCATGTATGCCATGTCCTTTGGCTGATTTTCTTCCTTCCCTTGAGTAGCACCCCGCCACCTTGTTTTAATTTCTTGGCATTGTGAAACTGTCCCCTATACCCCAAAATACTGACAGATTTAATGCAATCCCCATCAAAGTTTCAGTGCCATTCTTCTCAGGAATTAAAATAAAATCTCAAAATTCATATGGAAACACAAAAGACCCCAGATAATGAAAATAAACTTAAGCAAAGAGAAGACCGCTGTAGACTTCACTATATCTGATTTCATATTATACTTGAGAGTCCCAGTAATAAACACAGTGGCTGGGGAATCTGCGCAGTGCATTGGAGCACTGCCTGCTCTTGATGAGGACCAGAGTCTGCTCCCAACACCCACAGATGCCTGAAACCACGATTTTATAGGGTCTGATGGCCTTTTCTGGTATCCATGACACTCACATATATAAATTAAAAAATGAAATAACTGTTTAAAAAAAAACCCAGCATTCATTGGTACAAAAAACAAACAAGCCCCCTTCTCCCCCCAAAAACCAAAAAGCAGATACGTACATCAACAGAGTAGAATAAATGGTCTAAGAATAATCCCACGCAGTCAAAGCAACCCGGTTGCTTACAAAAATGCCACAAATACACACTGGAGAAGCAACAGACTCTTCAATAAACAGTGTTGGGAAAGCTGCATCTGTAGAGAAGAATGAAATGAAGTTCTTATCTCTTTGAATGAGGATGGTCACCATAGGGCCATGTATTTGAATGCTTAGTCCTCCATGGTTGAACTGTTTGAGAAGGATTAGGATGTTGGACCTTGTTGGAAGAGATTTGTCATTGGGCGTGGTGTGGGAGTCAAAGTTTCCAAAGCCCACAGAAGGCCCAGTCCTACTCTGAGGGCCTCCATCTTGTGAATCATATCTAAATTCTTACTTAGCTACTGCTCCAGGCCATGCCTTCTTGCCTGCTGCCATGCTTTCCATGATGACGGGCAAGGACCGACCCTCTGAAACTCCAAATAAATCTAATTAAATGATTCCTTTTATAAGCTGACCTGGTCATTCATGGTGTTTCATCTTCACAACAGAGCAGTCAGTAACTGAGACGCTTCCATTCTGCAAAATAATAATAATAATAATGATAATGGTAATGATAATGATAATAATACAACTTCAAGTTGTTCAAGACCTGACTTCTTCACCATAGCAAGAAAATAAAATCACGCTAGATGTCCACCAAGTGATGACTGTGAAATGCGGTACATTTACACAATGGAATTTTACTCAGTCGTAAAGAAAACAGAACTGTGAAGTTCACAGGAAACAGTTGGAACTGGAGAACATTTCATTAGGTGGAGGCCACCCAGGGTCAAAAAGGCAAGCACTGCTTGTTCTTTCTCATCTGTGAGATCTAGCTCCAGTTTAAAGATGTTTGTTTGTGTGGGAATGGGTGGGTGTACATGCAGCCTAGGAAAGTGGAAAACAGGCCATAGCAAAATCAAAAACATTTTAAGAGTAGAGGAAAAGCTGTAGAATGAATGAGATAACGACACAAAGGGAAGGACATTCCGGTGGAAAGGATTAAGCAGAGGGAATGGCCATGTGAGGAAGGAGAGAAGAGCACAGGGAAGAGAGGGGCCCAACCAAAACTAATGAGATGTACAGAATCCCATAGGACGTCTAACGCCTCATAAGCAAATTTTTAAAAAATGAAAGAAGGTACTCAGTATGGTCTATAAACAGATCCCAGAAGCCAAAGGCTATTGATTTAGTTACATTCTTGTGTCTGTTGCTATGGTTAAAGAACTCCAACAAAGGTTGCTTAAAGAAGGAAGGGTTTACTTTAGCTCCCATTTCCAAGTGCAATACATTATAGGTTAAGTCAAGACAGCAGAAGACTAAAACAGCCGGTCTCATTGTGTCTGCAGCTAAAAAACCAGAACAATCGATGCTTGTTCTCATCTTATTTTCTCTATTTTAATCTTTTTTTCCAAGACAGGGTCTCTCTGTGCAGCCTTGACTGTCCTGAAACTCAAAAAGATCCACCTGCCTCTGTCTCCCAATGACGGGACCAAAGGCGTGTGCGGCCACCACCTGACTACTTTCTGTAGTTTATACAGCCTGGACTCTCCTGACCAGGGAATGGTTCTACCCATAGTGGGCAGGTTTTCCCATCTCAATTAACCTAATCAAGATAATTCTTGACAGCCAGGGCCAGGGACTAAGCTAACCTACATAGTCCCTCACAATCAATTGGTCCTCCGTGATGCCAGTTGATGACAATTGATATCAACCACCACAACTTCATCCCTTTTCAACCTGACATCCACATAATAACTGTCCAAGACCTGGCCCCATAGGCTCATAACCATCTTATAAACTGTATGTGGTTCAACGTCGAAAGTCTCCAAATCCCTAACAATTCCAACACTTTCAAAGTCCAGTCCCTTCTCTGTGAACTCAAATAAAATAAAAATTACAATATGCATTTCCAACATATAATAGCACAAAGAAAATCTATTCTAGGGAGGAAGAATTGGGGCATAGCTAGGAGTTATCTAGTCTAATCTATAGTGGCAGAAAAGTTACAGCGGTAGAGATTGAGAGAGCTGGTCACATTGTATTTCAGTCAGGAAAAAGGAGACAGTGAATGTCTATGGTTATCTCATCTCCTTTTTACATTATTGAAGAGCTCTGCCCAGAGAGTGGTCCTATCCTCAGTGGATAGATCTTCTGACCTCAACTATCCTAATTGGTTTAATATCCCCAGGCTAGCCAAGAGGCCAGGCTAACCTACATAGTCTCTCACAGGTGTGCCTGGAGGATTGTCACTTAGGTAATTAATAGATCCTGTCAATTGACTACTGAGATTACCTATCACATTTATTAAATATAAATTCCAGTGTCAGAGGTGGGCCATCTTTCTGTGAGTTGTCTTCCATGGAGGCCCTTGAGAAGTCTCGGTCAAAATGAACCATTACTCTGCTGTTGGTTGTTCACCAGAACTAGATGGCAAGGCCCTACTACTGAGCACACCATGCTCTGGCCACGGGGTAGACCAGTTACCTTTCTTTTGCTGATTATGTGCCACAACCCAGAACAATTTATAGAAGGAAGAGTTTATTTTAGCAATTTCTTTCTAGATTCCATAAAATTGGAGATGATTCTGTCTTAAGTACCTGATATATGACAGGTACTGACTAAATTTTAAATTTTTTTAAAAAATATAGTACAACAAGTCAAAATTTTATTCTGTGAATGACAGAGTTCTGAACTGTTTATAAACCAAAAGTTACTTGCAAATATATGGAGGTATAACAGATTTATAACTATAGCAAGAGGTAATCACTCATGTTCCAAAAAGCAATAGACGAAGAAAACAAAAGGGAGCATGTAATAACACCATCAAAACAAAAGCCTACTCTATATTTTAAATACTCATGATGAATTGTAAAAACTGATCAAGTCATAGTCTATAAGTCAAGTTCAAAGGCACTGATTCAAAAAATATAGGGTATATTTTAATAAAAATAGTCAGTTAAAAAGGAAATAAAATCAATTGTTGAAATTTTTAATGGTCCCTTTCATAATTTTTAAGTTAAAAAGTAATTTGAAACTTAAGATAATATAAACTATTTGTGTATGAATGACAACATATATATATATATATATATATATACTAGTGATTACAAGAAAATTAATAGCTACATTGGTATTTATTTTCAAAAAGCTTGAAATGATAAAAATAGAGAAAAAAGAAGACAATAAATGTGACATCAAAGTCTAGATATAATTTGTAAAACTAAAATTCTTAAAAAAAATAAATGCAATAGTACCCTTTCTCAAATGTCATAAAATACTGAAAAGTGTAAAGAAAGATTATTAGAAACACAAAATAATTATAAAGATAAGGGCCCAAGGAACAAAGTAATGAGATAATATTATGTATAATGCTATGCATAAAATTATAGATGGAATATGTAGCACAGCAAAATGCAAATTTAAAAAATTTATGGTGGTAAAGGATACATGGATAAATCAATAATTTTATGAGACAATTATGCATAGAATAAAATAAATGGCCCTAAATGGTCTTAAGATTACCTTTGTCAAATCATAAAGCAATAGATAACTATATTACTTATGTCTTTAGTGACCATTGTAAAAGAATATACCTGACTGACTAGTAGAAACCTAAGATAGCCCTGATACAAGAATTTTTTAAGGTAGAGCCTAAATCCTAATCATTCATCCAAAATTTCATATGCAAATAGTCAGTCATTTATTTTAAAAAAATGTATCTTGATCCAGTATGTTCATATAACAATAATCTATGTAGTCAATAAATCTATGTGAATAGATTTTACAGAAAAATATTTATGCTTATTTAAATAATTAAACAAAAGGTATTGTTCAACTATCATTCTTGACTTTCGAAGACTTAGAATGCAATAGGAAAACAAATCAAAAAGAAACCAACAAATTTTCCATATCCACCAAACAAGCAATGCTGTGTCCGTGGACACAAGGTGAGTGGTCCCTCGTTCGGTCCCACGCTGAAACTCAACCACGTCTGGACTGGAGCTTCTGACCAACAGACTGAAGCCAAATGCCCCACACTATCTCTTAGACTTCGATTAATTTTCTGGAATTGTTTTCAGCACTCCAGAAAAAGAGCCCAGAAAACCTCAATAAACTTAACATTTACCAGGTTATTATAAAGAGAACTGCAAGCATCCATGGAATACCGTTCTCTAGTGTGTTCCACCCTGTAGGAACTGTGGGTCCTTCTTGTGTGCTAATGAGGCGCCATCAGATTGGTTGCATCATTGCCAATTGCTGATCAGATTAAGCTGTGGTCCCTCTTCATTCCTTGGAAGCTGGAGGGAGGACAAGGTTGAGAAATGTAACCCTCTGATCCTATCTTACCATTTCTGGTGAGAAATCTCCATCCTGGAGCGGTTTAGGACTGTTAGCCATCAGTCAACTCATTAGCATACAAAAGACATGATAAATTAAACAATTCCAAGGACTCTAGCAGTTATAGTCAGGAAATGGGGATGGATGAAAACCAAATACGTATTTCATGCTATCAGTGTGAAACGGGAACATCCCCATTAAAATCAGTTTCAATTATGCTTCTACTCAACATCCTGTGAGTTGCCAGTGATTTGTCAAATTAGCACTATCCAAACTGTTCAAGTACCATCATTTATTTCAACACTGGAAATGCTTCCAACAGACTCTTTTTTTTTTAAACTCCAAATTTGCTTTTTTTTTTTTTTTTGACTTGTTTTGTGTTTTGGTTTGCCTAATGTTTCCCAGTCACCGCTTTAGCTTCATCAGACTTGTTTCATTTAAATCGTGTGCATTATATTATTTGGGTGTAAAGTCTACTTCCTATAACCCTTGTGATGCCACTTTACCTTTCTCAGAAGTGAACAGAACCATGTCCATATGTGTAGGTCAAGAATTACGTACTCCAGGAAGGAGCAGTTTTCCTTGTACCCTTCTCGCTTACATCTTGTCACCAAAGCGACTCTTAAAGTGCTTTGCTTCCATGACTTGAGTCTTGTACCTTTGCTGCTTTTATACATTGAGTCTTAGTTTTATATTACATTTTTGGAGAGCTATTTTTGTATACTTATGCTGTATATAGCTGCTTTCTAAATTGTCTTGCAATATGACCATTTTTTCACTTGATTCTCTTTAAATTTTTAAAATGTAATTTTCATTTTGTATTATTAAAAATACAAGCATACAGCAAAGGTGAATTCTACAGTTAACATCTTTGTATCAACATTCTGCCATGAATACTGCACCATAAATAATTTATCATATATTTATTCTTCTAGCAATTCTCTTTTTATTTTAATAGCTAGATAGCTAGTTATTAAAACCTGCAATATAGTATTAACAGCTTATATGAAGAAACCATTTTATGCTAATTTTCACAAAGATAATTTATGTTAAGTAATATGTTTAAGCATTTTAAAATGATATAAAAATCTTATTTAATTTCTAAACATAAGCATTGACTTTAGAGTTTTATTGGCAGCTCAATTGGTTACTTCACAGTAGAACAAGGTTTCTAAAATTTGAATTAATAAAATGGTTTCTAATGATTATAGTAACTCATGAAGAGTTGCAAAATTTGGCATTATTTTCAGTAATATATGTTATGCAAATCTTACAGTATAAGAAATAAATTTCACAGCAAATACATAGCAAGCATACATTATTTATATCTTTATTTCTATTCATCCAATATCATTTTTCTATCATTATAATGTACAGATATATAAAACAATAAATGAATTATAGAATGTGTTTATATTTTTGCAAACTTTCAATGAAATAAAAGCTTTAGATTTATGTTTTCCTGATGTGTTCTTATAAATGAACATGTAGCAAGGTTTGAGAAAGAATACAAATTATTTAAGATTGTTTATTTGACTTAAAATTTGTAAATATTTAACCATAAAGCATAGGATCTTCTTTTTCTGGACTATTTCTTCAATCCAAACTTTATTTCATTGCTAGTTTCTTCAGTTTAAATTGACTTTAATCAGCCTTCTCCCTTTTTCCTGCCAGTATCAGGTGAGAAATCTCTCTCACAGACCTTTTTGCAGACAACAGATCTGTTAACCCACGCTCTCTCTGCCTCTATGTGTTTTTCTGTCTGTGTGTCATTCCGTGTCTCTGTCTCTCTGTCTTTCTCTCTCTCTCTCTCTCTCTCTCTCTCTCTCTCTCTCTCTCTCTCTCTCTCTCTCTCACACACACACACACACACACACGCACACACACACACACACACACACACACACCCCTTTGCTCTGTCTATGGTACTGACTCCCAGATTCATCTTGGCAAGAGCATCCCACATGAAGAACTTAGTCCTGCACTTTGTTAAACACTTCATTGAGAGCACTGCACACAAATGACTTCCTTAAGCACTCCTCCTTCTAGAAGGGGAGCTTAGAAATGGTCACCAGTGTGGAGAGCAAAGGATGAGGGTATGATGATCAAAATTCTCTCCTCTTTTTCCACCTCTAAAAAAACACATTACGTTCACTGAATCAAAACAAGATCCAAAATAATAAAGAACAAAAAGCCTTGGTTTTATGCCACTTGCCACCCCTTTCACCTTGAAAACTTTATGTTTTGGCCTTTTCACTAAACTGAAAAGGGTGGGGAAGTGTAGCCTATTCTTCCTAACCCAAATCTAATTGTGGAGCAAAAAATGAGTTCTCTACCCCTCCCAGTGGGCAATTAGGGAAACTGAACTCCAGCCACTACTTGGTAGTATGCAATGGGAGACACTGGGCTGGATAATCCCATTCCAGATCCTAAAGTCATCCTATTAACAGCTGCAATGTGTCAGTAGAGCAAGGTTTTGGCCTCACAGCAGATTAAATTATTTGCAAAACTAATCCGAGCATCTTTTTCCAGGCTACAGATTTAGCACAATATAATTTGAGCTGTTTTGTCTCTTCGTTTCCCAAGGAAATAAATAATGAGTGTTCTGGTTTTCTGTGTTTTCCCCACCAACTGTTAACTGGCTGTTGTTCAATGTCTAATGCCACTTAACAGGTTTTTAAAAGGTGGCCACATCTTCCACACTTTCCTGCAATAAAATTTGTTTATGGAACTTGCTGGATGTCACAGTGCGTGGTTTCTGCGCATATCTAGATGCAGGTTGTTATGGCTTCCACTTAGTGTCTGCCATCATTTTACTAAAGTCATAGCTTACTGGGAAAGGCTGAACCCGCAAAAGAGAGGAGATGGAAGAAAATAGGGCCACACAGGAATGGCACTGATGATTGACATTTAGTGTTTGATGTGCAGGATTAAAGATTGAATCATTACCAGAGAGTTGTGGAATTTTTACTTCCTTGGAATTTGGTTAACATCTCTATCATATATATAAATATTAAATCTATGGGTGGAGGCCCCAGGATAGGAAAACACAAACCGTGCCATGTGAGGTTTTTTCTTTTTTCTTTTTCGTTTTAACCTTAACAATTCGACATGATTGACATGCCTCTGCCCTCAACTCAAAGGAAATTAAACTGAAAGAGGAAACTTGCTAACTTTGGACCTTATACGAGCTACATAGCTTTTCTGGTAGATGCAGATATACCTCAAATAATGTGTCCCTTGTGGGTGGACCATTTTGCTCATTGATTTAAGAAACAAAGAAGCAAGATAAAACAAAACAACCAAAGACCCTAAGGGGAGAGACAAGCACAAGAATTTCTGGAAAGGGTATTCCTCTTATCTCTGAGTCCTCAAAGAGATCTGATAAGTTGGACTCTGTCATCATCACTATCCAGATGACCCTAGGTGACCTTGAGCATATCCTTTGGATCAGCATTAAAAACCTCATCTTCAGGTGTTCACTTCCTTTGGAACCCATCCTTCATGGAAAGGGTTGGACTTAAAGAGCCAAAAGAGATTCCAATAACAACTATTTTGAAAAATATGTCACTGTCCAAGGCCATGCTTCACAGAATGTGAACTATTCTTTGGAAAATCTGGTTAAGTAGGCTTCATCCCAGAGATGCAGGGCTGGTTCAACATATGAAAATCTATCAATGTAATCCATCATATAAATAAACTAAAGGATAAAAACCATATGATCATCTCATTAGATGCAGAAAAAGCACTTGACAAAATTCAACACCCCTTTATGATAAAGGTCTTGGAGAGATTAGGGATACAGGGGTCATTCCTAAATATAATAAAGACTATTTACAGCAAGCCGACAGCTAACATCAAATTAAATGGAGAGAAACTCAAGGCCATCCCACTGAATTCAGGAACGCGACAAGGCTGTCCACTCTCTCCTTATCTCTTCAATATAGTGCTTGAAGTTCTAGCAATAGCAATAAGACAAAACAAGGGGATCAAGGGGATTCGAATTGGAAAGGAAGAAGTTAAACTTTCGTTATTTGCAGATGATATGATAGTGTACATAAGCGACCCGAAAAACTCCACCAAAGAACTCCTACAGCTGATAAACTCCTTTAGTACCGTGGCAGGATACAAGATCAACTCCAAAAAATCAGTCGCCCTCCTATATACAAAGGATAAGGAAGCAGAGAAAGAAATCAGAGAAGCGTCACCTTTCATGATAGCCACAAATAGCATAAAATATCTTGGGGTAACTCTAACCAAGGGAGTGAAAGACCTATTTGACAAGAACTTTAAGTCTTTGAAGAAAGAAATTGAAGAGGATACCAGAAAATGGAAGGATCTCCCTTGCTCTTGGATTGGGAGGATCAACATAGTAAAAATGGCAATACTACCAAAGGCAATCTATAGATTTAATGCAATCCCCTTAAAGATCCCATCAAAATTCTTCACAGATCTTGAGAGGACAATAATCAACTTTATATGGAAGAACAAGAAACCCAGGATAGCCAAAACAATCTTATACAATAAAGGAACTTCTGGAGGCATTACTATCCCTGACTTCAAACTCTATTACAGAGCTACAGTATTGAAAACAGCTTGGTATTGGCATAAAAATAGAGAAGTCGACCAATGGAATCGAATAGAAGACCCAGATCTTAACCCACAAACCTATGAACACCTGATTTTTGATAAAGGAGCTAAAAGCACACAATGGAAGAAAGAAAGCATCTTCAACAAATGGTGCTGGCATAACTGGATGTCAACCTGTAGAAGAATGAAAGTAGATCCGTGTCTATCACCATGCACAAAACTCAAGTCCAAATGGATTAAAGACCTCAATATCAATCTGAACACACTGAACCTGTTAGAAGAGAAAGTGGGAAGTACTCTACAACATTTGGGCACAGGAGACTACTTCGTACGTATAGCCCCAGCAGCACAGACATTAAGGGCAACATTGAATAAATGGGACCTCCTGAAGCTGAGCAGCTTCTGTAAAGCAAAGGACACTGTCACTAAGACAAAAAGGCAGCCTACTGACTGGGAAAAGATCTTCACCAACCCCGCAACAGACAAAGGTCTGATCTCCAAAATATATAAGGAACTCAAGAGACTAGACTTTAAAATACTAATTAACCCATTTAAAAAATGGGGCTCTGAACTGAACAGAGAATTCTCAACAGAAGAAGTTCGAATGGCCAAAAGACACTTAAGGTCATGCTCAACCTCCTTAGCAATCAGGGAAATGCAAATCAAAACAACGTTGATATACCATCTTACACCTGTCAGAATGGCTAAAATCAAAAACACCAATGATAGCCTTTGCTGGAGAGGATGTGGAGTAAGGGGTACACTCATCCATTGCTGGTGGGAATGCAAACTTGTGCAACCACATTGGAAAGCAGTGTGGAGGTTTCTCAGGAAATTTGGGATCAACCTACCCCAGGACCCAGCAATCCCACTGTTGGGAATTTACCCAAGAGATGCCCAATCATATTACAAAAGCATTAGTTCAACTATGTTTATAGCAGCATTATTTGTAATAGCCAGAACCTGGAAACAACCTAGATGCCGTCAGTGGAAGAATGGATGAAGACAGTGTGGAATATATACATATTAGAGTACTACTCGGCGGTAAAAAACAATGACATCTTGAATTTTGCATGCAAATGGAGGGAAATAGAAAACACCATCCTGAGTGAGGTAACCCAGGCCCAAAAAGATGAACATGGGATGTACTTACTCATAATTGGTTTCTAGCCATAAATAAAGGACACGAGCCTATAATTCGTAAAAAAAAATCCTAGAGAAGCTATATAAGAAGGTGAACCCAAAGAAAAACATATAGTTATCCTCCTGGATACTGGAAGTAGACAAGATTGCCGGACAAAAAATGGGAACATAGGGCTGGGGTGAGATGGGGGGAGGGAGGAAGGGGAGAGAAAAGTGTGAAGTGGAGGATGGGAAGAGCTTGGGGGAATAGGATGGTTGGGATATAGGAAGGGTGGATATGGGAACAAGGAATTATAAATCTTAGTTAAGGGAGCCATTCTAGGCTTAAGCCATTAGGGTTGGCAGAGACTTGACTCTAGAGGGGTTCCCAGGTGTCCAGGAAGACGCCCCCAGCTAGGTCCTTGGGCAGCTGAGGAGAGGGTGCCAGAAATGTACAGATCCTATTGCCATACTCATGAATATCTTGCATATCACCATAGAACCTTCACCTGGCATTGTATGGAAAAAATGACAGAGCCCCACATAGGAGCACCGGACTGAGCTACCAAGGTCCCGTTGAGGAGCAAAAGGAGGGAGATCATGAGCAAGGAAGTCAGGACCGTGAAGAGTGCGTGTACCCATTGAGATGGTGGGACAGATCTAATGGGAGACCACCAAGTCCAGTTGGAATGGGACTGATAGAACAGGGAACCAAACCGGACTCTCTGAATGTGGCTGACGGTGGAGGAGGACTGAGAAACCAAGGACAACGGCAATGAGCATGAACTCTACAGCATGGACGGGCTCACTGTGAGCCTTGTCAGTTTGGTTGCTCACCTTCCTGGACTTAGGGGGAGCTGGGAGGACCTTGGACTTAACATAGTGAAGGGAACCGGATGGCTCTTTGTCTTGGAGAGGGGTGGAGTGGGGGTATGGGTGGGAGGGAGGGGAGGGAAGGGGGAGGAGGAGGGGAGGAGATAATAGAATAAAAAGTAAATTTAAAAGAAATTATATTCAGAATAAATAAATAAATTAAAAAAAGAAAGCTTATGTCACCAAATAAATTGCCTGTGCCCACCAGTGTGCTTTGGTGAAGCAGATCTCCTCTCTATGCTTAGACTTCCTTGAGTGAGTAGTGTACGGTTTATGTTCTGGTTCAGCCACGCTAATTTGTCACAGACAGGTGAATGGCTCTCTGGCAGGGGAAGTTCAGTCGGACATTAATTTGGTCCCTGTATATTACTGGGGAAATTTAGGGTTCCCCCTTTTGTGTCCTTAGCTTCATGAACAAAAGAATTTAAAAACAAAGCTGGGTATAGTGGTATACACCTTGAAGCCCAGCACTAAGGAGGCAGAAGCAAGCAGATCTCTGTGAGTTCCAGGCTAACTTGCACAGCCAGTTCTTCATAATGAGACCCTGCCTCAAAAACACAAAAACAAAGACTAAAGAAGCTAAAAGGAAGGAAGGAAAAGGAAAGAAAAACAGACCCACAAGGCAGCTTGGGGGAAATTTTATTAAAATTTTAGAGAAAAATAATGGGGCAGGCAAGTTATAGGTGATGGCAGCTGCCTGAAGGAGGGAGACAGAAAAGAAAGACAGACAAGTCCTTTAAAACTAGATTCTGAGAAGGGAGGTGATGGAAGTTCCGGAAGCATCTGACAGTGGAAGGAGGATCTATGCTTCTGAGAAGGAAAGGGGACTGAGTGCCGATGGACAGGCCAAATGATGGAGGTACCTAGTTTCTGCAAACAGCAGTAAGGAGCTGCATGCTGCAAGCACTTCTAGCTCAGACAAGCCTCTACACTGGTGGGGTAAGGAAAGGATTCTGGGATGGAAAAAGGCATTATCTCATTAAAGAGTAATTATTCCTCTCCCATTCCCATCAAGTCTTCAGGTGAATCAAATCTTGGGATACAGTGTCTTCCTAGAAAGGTGATTAATAGACTTAATTGAATTAATTCTTAAGGGAAAGGATAAGAATATGTAACATTTTAATAGCTGGAGCAGACTGGAGTGCCATCTTTCCAACACAGGAATCCTGGGCTGCTTCCATTCTTTTAATCAGGAGGAAAAAATGGACCTTAATGTGCACCTAGAAAGCCCTGGTCCCTCTGCCTTTTTATATGGTAATTTATAACATTTTTAGCTTCATATTTTATTATTTTTGATCATGTGTGTGCATGTGAGTGCAGGTGCTAAAAGCATGAGAACTCCCTGGAGATGAGAGTTACTTGGGGTTACTACATAGGTACTGGGAATTGAACTCAGATCCTCTGCAAAAATAGTGCCTCTTCATAACCCCTGAGCTGTCCTTCTAGTCCAGTAAATTTAAACCTTAAGGAGGGGATTCCTTTTCTAGGGAAAGGGAGGTGAGGGCCAAGGTCCAAGAACAAGGTCCATCCCACATTGTCCTTCAACACTGCCATTATTTGTCTAGCCACCTAATAGATTACTCCTCCCACTCAATCTGTTAGGGGAGAGGCTCGGCTCCCAACAGTCATGAGGATCAGCTGTTGGAGGGCTCTCCCTCTTGTCGCCAATGCATAACAAGAGAAGCGACACAAGAGAGAACATGAATGCGTCAACTTTGAAAGCTAAACATGCCACTTCTGCTCACATTGAATCAGCCAAGTGAGCCACAAGATCCTATCCAAAGCCAGGAGGAGAAGTGGGAGAGCACGTGGGATGTGTCACCACATACCCGTGACGCCAAGTCTAGGATGCAAAAATAAATAATGCATTTGTGAATTGTACCTTGAACTTACGGTGTTCGAATATGACCCTTTAGGTGATTAGGGAATTATCTATGTTTTTAGTAATTTCTAAATCTTTCCCTCTCTGTCAGATACTTTAAGCCCATGAACTACATTTCGTGTGTAAACAACTGCTATAAACAGTGAAACTCAGTGTTATGCTAAAACTTGTATAGTATTAACGTAGCCGTGTCTTTTAAATTAACTGAATTCATGAAGAAGGAAAATCCTCATGACCTTTCTTCTTCTCTGGTCCTGAGCTACATGAGGGAACACTTGGCATCTCCCAGGGGCAGCTCTGTTGACAGCGGACTCACTTTCTGTAATACCATTTTGATGGTCTTAGCATCCCTGGGCAAGCCACCCACCACCTATGCCTTATGCAGATTTGCATTATCTAAAGATCACTCTGCAAGCTATGTCCATTCGCCTTGGCGAATACTGTTTAAATATAGCATCCATAAATAAATGTTAAATAATTCATGAACATAATTTTGTAAATTCTGCTAGGCCACACCTCTCTGGGGCATATTTATGAGCATGCGTCAGCTCGGAATCAATGTGTCTGCCAAGCTCCTTGCCTCTGAGGCAGAATTCCCACATCTAGCCCAAAATGCTGCAAACGGCTTCCCTGCCCCTTCAGTAGTCATTCATCATGCTGTCACTTTAATTCAGATGCCGCTACTTGTTTTAATAACATGCATCTTACACAAAGAATATTGCTAACACAAGAATCTCGGGGTAGACTTTTACAACCTCATAAAACAGTGTTAACCCTCTGATCCCTGATGCTCTTGCCATGCAACAAGAGCTCAGAATGTTCTCCTTGCCCCTTTCACCATCTCCCCGGCTTCCTGGTGCTTATCAATAACCTCTATTCATGGGCATTACATAGCATCAGGGCCTGACATCAATCACCACAGTAAAAATATTATTCCTCCAGCATTGCCTGGAAGAATTATGGACAGAATAAAAGTGTTATTGCAGGAATTATTTAGCAAACAATAGATGGATAAAAATGTATTAGGTAAGTGTTAAATTATATCACCTCGTTACAGGGAGCTGCCTTTGGATGATGAGGGCGGCTCTCTCCCTTCCTAAGCCGTTCAGAAGAACAATGGGAAGGCCCACAAAAGATTTCAGAAAAAAATATACCAGGTTGTCTCTCTATTAGGTCATCCGTTATCAGGCGGAAATCTGGGGAATGATTTAGAAAACAGTCCACCTCTTGGCCTGATTTGAATGTTAAGTCGGAATTTACAGATGAGAAGTGTGGTTTACATTTAGTTGTTGGATGGAAAGATATTCTAGGAAACAGATTTTCGAGGGAGGAAGAAAATAACTAAGTGGCCTGCATGTCCCTTGTCTCCCCACCCCAAGTATGTGCCTTCTCTTCATACTGCATACACACGATCTAAGTGGGGTTTGGAGAACCATTACCTTGGTGAGGGGGAATGTGCATTGTAACCCTTAGGTTTTAGTTGAGTCTAGAAAAGAGGACTGGACATTGCAATATTTGTTGCCACTGCCCTCTGCCACTGTTGGAAAGTAATGCTCTCCAAATATCAGATTAAGCCAATTAGTAAAATCAGACTGCATTTTAAATACTATTAAGCATTAAGGGTACCTAAACAAGGTGGAAAAAGTAATTTTTGTTAAAAAACTAAGTAGTGTAGTGTGTTAGTGTTTTATCAGTTAATGCAGACCTTTTTTTTTTTCTGGCACAATGTTAAGCGAGGCTCCTGGGATTCATTTGATCAACGTGATTAAATTATTTCCTTACTCAGCTAGAAGGAAATTACTAGTTACCAGACATTATGTGTCTGTTAATTACGTGCAATAAGGCTCTCCTATCACATCAGCCCCTGCATTCATGTTCCATGCATTTTAAAGGCATTATCATTAAAAAATTTAAATATTGAAAAAGGATGTCTATAATTTTATTGCACATATTTAATAAATAAGAAGCCTATGAAATCAGCAGGGTGAAGTGAGTTATTGTAGACATTTCAGGAAAGAACAAGCTCAAAGGTGCTTTTGATTTCTATTCTCACAAAAGATTATGTCCCTGTCAGCTTTCTGGGCCAGCAGGCAGGCCTCCTGGAACTGAATAAAGGGACTCTGAGTCTTGCCCAAAATAAAACAAAGCAAAAACAAAACAAGCAAACAAAATCTCTGTGATTGTGTCTCTTCAAAGTAGCGCTTGCTCATTGGCTAATGGGGCCAAATTTACATTTTCTCAGTATCTCAATTTACAATCTGAATCTTAACTTCCTTCCTTCCTTCCTTCTTTTTTCTTTCTTTCTTCTTTCCTTCTTTCGTTTCTTCCTTATTTCTTCCCCTCTTTCTTTCCTTTTTTCTTCCCCCATCTCTTCTTGCAAAGAAAAAGGCAACACATAATGACCTTATTTTTCTTCTAACGAAATGATGCGCTTCTGTCTTATATTAAAGTGTTAATCACTCTGAAATTAGGTCTTACCAAAAGAATTGTACTCAAAGGTGCTTAATATGATCCATTTTTATGCAGTCAAAGCCATGGGTCTTTTATTTTTATATCAGAAAGAAAAAGTAGGAGGTCAGCTCTTCATTTCTGACATCCCTCTATTTCCCCAGCCTCCCTGAGCCAGGGACTCAGAGCCACTAACCGGTTTATAGAACAGAAAGCTCTTTAGAGTCAGGGCTCACGCCAAAGCCCAGAAGGTTTTGTTTGAGCTTGAGAATCTTCATAGGTTTATGAAATCTCAACAAATATTTCAAAGACGAAAGTTGCACATTTGAAGTGGGTGATCCTATTAAACACCGAGAAATGGCCACCTTTGTTGTGTGCCCAGGCATCATTTTATGTGAGATAGAGCCGTGTCCCGCTAATGCTCCAAGACATCACTTTCATGCCAGAAACAGATAGTGCTGGACCTGCTTCATGCACTTTACCTCTCACTGTTAATAATGAGTGATGGAAGTTCAGAGGAGGGGAGCTCAATGGATACTAAGCTGGAAGAGAATGAATTTTAACCAGCAACATGCCAAACTAGTTAGAGAACATGCCAGAAAAGAGTTTGTACAAAAGACTGCCCGTAGCCACCAAATCACATCATCGAGATGGTTTTCTTCCGAAGCACATATGACTTTCCTTGCAGAAGAAGTATGGAGATGCCGAACCAAATGTTAAGGCTCCCTATGAGCCCTGCGAGAGGTGGAAGAACCAACCGGGAGGCAAAAACTGGGATTCCTCTCTCCTAACTTAAAAGAAAAGAAATGGGAGCAAGCAAGAGAGTTGATTTAAATACTTCAAAAACTTAATGCATAAAATAGTTATTAAATTAATTAATTCCTTTTCAGTAAAACTAACTTAAAAATCATGGATTCCTTCATAATTTCTTTCTCACTTTCCTCTTCCTGCCTGCCTTACCTTAGTATTTCCTTGTTTTATTTCCTCCTTCTGAGAGGGAACATTGAAAGCCCTGCCTCTCCAGTCACTGGCAGATATATAAAACAGTTAAAAATTATGGTGAGTGTTGATAAGTTTTTTCAATTCATATTAGAGGCATTCCTAATGTTTGTTTTTCTGTAAACAAGCCGAGACACCAGAGACAGAGCAATTTGACTCCCTACCTAGCAGCTGTTGAATTCTCTTGCTGCTGGGAAGCCTTGTGGTAAAGGCCTGGTCTAGGAGTCAGGCCGAGTAATTTAATGCCCACACCAGGTACCTTGAACAGTCCACGGCTGCTTTGAGACAGTCATAGAAAACCTGCGACTAATTGTCCTGGCTCCTGAAGGCGCTGACCTAGCAAGGGCTATCTGAGCTGTTGATAGCTGACAAAAACAAAAACAAAAAACAAACAAACAAACAAACAAAAACCAAAAAAAAAAAAAAAACCACCACAAACTTGGATGATCATTTCCATTTTGGCCAGAGGGGGCAACCATCCCCTGTGGAAGGAAGGAAATGTTATGATTGGTGGCAAAGCCAATTCTGGTCCTCAACACAAGCTTTAGTGACTATGATTATCAGAAAAGAATGCCACTTATTCACCAAGAAATTGTGACTGATCAACAGACCCGGTTAAAGAAACTGCTGTTAGTTCAGCAGCAGACACTGGCCTTGGCCTACTCACTTCCGGTTTCAACATCAGGTCCGATGAAGGCTTCTTTGCCTTTGTTTGTTTGTTTGTTGTTGTTGTTGTTGTTGTTGTTGTTTTGGGGTTTTGTTGTTGTTGTTTTTTGTGTTTTTTGTTTTTGTTTTGTTTTGTTTTGTTTTGTTTTTGCCCAGGAATGTGGAGTGAGCTAGAAACAGGCAGAGAGAGAAACAGTAGAGGCACCAACTGCTCTACTGGCTGAACAAGCCCGGCCTCAGGCTTGGCTTCTGCAGAATCTGTTGTTCCTAGATGTGGTAACATCATCTGCTGATTGATAGTTGAAGACCCCGTGGGTACCAGAGAAACAGAACTGCCTGATCTCACCCGGGGGTCCAGCTAAACCCCATGCTGCCCAGAGTCAGATTTCCACGTGGGATTGACCGTTTGTTTGCTGTGCTTTCCTGAGTCCATGGCCTGGTTTAAGCTCTAAACAGCTACAATGGCAGCTTGGCAGCTAAAGAAGTTCTGGAAGCCTCTGGGGCAGTCCCAGCGGCTAGCACCGGTTTCTTGATCCCAGAATTGAGTTCCTGAATACTTCGTGTGCCTCTGTTGCTAAATGCTGTCCCGACAGTAGACGCTACCTGGGTCTTCCTGCCACTAATAATTGAAGTAGCAAATAAGAGTTTGATTGCTGAGAGGGCAGAAAGAAGGAATATGGAAATAAAGAAGCAAGGGCCGAGAGAGCAGGAAGCTGATAGAGACTTGAGGACCGTGGGGAGAGAACCTGCAGGCCCTGGTCACCAAGTCTTTAGGAAAAGGTTCGCAAAGTTCAAGTGGAAAGCTTTAACGCTGGCCACTGCCAAGGTCCAGGAGCGCCTGCTCATAGGCTGACATGGGGACTCTTAAGATTTGAGGCACTCAAAGTACCAATACCTGTCTTGGACTGGAACGTTAGAAGGTGACAACATGGCAGCTTCCTTCTATCTTCTGCCCTGCTCATTGCTGTCAAGCACGGAGGGAAGGTAATGGTGTCACATGCCAGCAGGAAACACCACCCCTGGTTTTTTTCCAGGTAGAGCCAAGACCCTGAAAACAACTGGCTGATAAGACTTCCTGCTCTGGCCTTCATTTTCTCTTCTCCGTCTTTCCCTCTTCCGTCCCTCCCATCTCCACTCCTCCTTTCATCTTATTTAGAGTTGCCATTCTTGAGAAAGGACTCAGTAAATAGGAAACGTGCCTTGAAAATCATATTTACAGAATTTATTCACTTGTATTCATTAAATCCTCCAGGCTGATGTCCAAGATACAGAGTGAACAGAAAGCACCCTGCTGCTAATGTCCTGGTACTTGTCCCGCCACAGCCTTCATGCATTTTTAGCTCAACGTTGGTTCCACCCATGCCCACAACTTGGAAGGACGTGTTCCATTAGCATGTCCACCAGATTCTGGAACACGTATTGTTCTTGACCTCTGAAGCCAGAACCAGGTATTTTAGAATTTGGTGGCTTTAAAAAGACTTTCTATCAGTAAAGAATAAAACACACATGGTTAGGGAATTTAATTGAAATTTTCAATTGTCTATAATGTCAAGTTTTTCAAGCAAC
Source organism: Arvicola amphibius (assembly GCF_903992535.2). NCBI lineage: Eukaryota > Metazoa > Chordata > Mammalia > Rodentia > Cricetidae > Arvicola > Arvicola amphibius. The sequence continues at coordinate 80,884,346 of NC_052047.1, forward strand.
ACAGCAAAGGTCATCTTAACCTATGCCTAGAGAGAGAAAGATGTTGAACTGGTACCAAGACATGGCAATTTTAGTTTATTGCCATCATGTAATCCATGTGTGATCTTGATCGCCAAAAGCCTGTTCATCTGGAGGCTATTTTACTACTGGTCTTTGATCAAAAGGAGGATCGAGAAAAATGGCATGTTCAGTATGGCATTTTCTCAGAAAATCAGGAAACAACCTTCAAGATCCAGCAATACCACTTTTGGGTATATACCCAAAGAATTCTCAATCATACCACAAGGACATGTGCTCCACTATGTTCATAGCAGCATAATTTGTGATACCCAGAACTTGGATACAACCTAGATACCCCTCTACTGAAGAATGGATAAAGAAAATGTGGTACATTTACACAATAAAGTACTACTCAGCTGTAAAAAATAATGACATCTTAAAATTTGCAGGCAAATAGATGGATCTAGAACAAAAATACTAAGCGAGGTAACCCAGACCCAGAAAGACAAATATAATATCTACTCACTCATGAGTGACTTTTAGACATAAAGTGAAGAAAAACCAGCCTACAGTTCACAACCCTAGAGAATCTGCAAAACAAAGAGGACCCTAAAAAAGACATACATGGATCTACATAGGAAGGAGAAAAAGACAAGATTTCCTGAGTAAATTTGGAATGTGGGGGCAAAAGAAATGGTAGAAAGGGAGGGGAAGGTAGAGAGTGGAGCAGAGAAATATGTCTAGCTCATTAAAACAATAAAATACTCACACAAAATGCAGATATTAAACAGACTACTCTTTCATATAAGATACAAACAATAAATGTGTGTATGTGCATAATTCATAAGGAATTTATATGAGTGAAGTCAAGTAGCAAGAGGAATTGTTAGAATCTAAAATATGAATTTTTAAAAATTACCAATCATAACATTGTGGTTGGGATTTAAAGAAAACAGGCAAATAATATACACCAAGAGATAGAAAACAGCTAATTGAGAAGCACCACAGCAGTAGAAGCTTCTTAATAAATATCCATAAATGAAAGAAGTCTAAATGAATCAACAACTAATAGGGAGATAACCGCCCCTCCCACCCAGTTAGACATCTCTCGCCACCAAATGAAACCGCAAGTGTCAGACATGGGTTACAACTAATTGAGTTGTTGACCAAAGGGACCTCAGGTAAATCTCCTGTAGTGAGGAACTGTGGGCAGGCCTGCTTTTCATCCCACCCAACTCCCTCATAGCTAGCTTAGCCCCAGAAACAACAACACACAAACTGTATTCATTTAAACACTGTCTGGACCATTAGTTCCAGCCTCTTATTGTCTAATTCTCACATCTTGATTAACCCATTTCTAATAAACTGTGTAGCACCATGAAGTGGTGTCTTACGGGGAAAGATTCAGCATGTCTGACCTGGTGGCTGGCTTCATGGCATGATGATTGCCTGAGACAGGAGAGGCATGACGAATGCCTGAGGCATCTGCCTCACTTCCCTCTTCCCAGCATTCTGCTCTGTCTACTCTACCCACCTAAGGGCTGGCCTATCAAATGGGTCAAGGCAGTTTCTTTACTAACCAATAAAATCAACACAAACAGAAGACTCTCCCACAACATTTCCCCTTCTTCTGTTTAAACAAAAAGGGCTTTAACTTTAACATAGTAAAATTACATATAACAAAACAATTATCATGCAAGAATTACAGTTACAATATTTATATCTATTTTATCTTTTATCATAACTAAAGAAAACTATAACTATCTATTTATTCTTCAATTCCATCAAAGACTCCAGAAGGATATAATATTACCTAAGTAAACAAGAAATAAGCAATTTCCAAACTCTAGAAATGACAGAGACATCTTGCTGCCTGGACAGTCACCCAAAGTTCCTCTGTAACATTGGGGCATTCATCTTCAGCCTACAGGCCCATAGTATCCAACAAACTTCCATGAATTTCCAGGAAATTTCAAAGGCAGTTCAGTCACTATCTGCTGTGTCCTGCAGAATGTCTCGCAGACTCTTTCATGAATCAGGAACCCTGAAGGACCATCTCACCTTTAGGCAAGTTCAGCAGTCCTCTCTCTGTGGGTTCATTGTGTCCAATTTGTGCAATAGTCCAGGCAAGAGCAGTTTCTTGCCCAAATGGCTATCAAACTCCATAAGGATCCTCTTTGATGCCCATCTTTCTCTTGAAGTGATTGGTGCTGCCAGGAGCAGACATGTCTCACTGTCATGAACAGTCCTAAGTCTTTAAAACATTAAATGTCATATTCTGTAGTCTTTGAAAGATATGAAGAAAGTCTATCTAAAATATATTATGCACATCTAGAAAATCTAACATGACTACAAGTTTGACTATCATTAACGATTATCCATTAACAACCTATATTTCTAATTATACATTACATTTTTAAATAAACTACATAATAATAATACCTTAATCAAGATCAGAAATACATATACATATAACAAAATTAACCTTAAATTTATATCAATGAAGCAAAATTTATATCAATGTAAATTATTCATATCTATATCAATTTCCAAACAAACCAGACTATTGCCAAGGTCATTGGTTGCTCTACACAATATGATGGCAAGGCCCTTTTACTTAAGGCAGTATCGACATAATTGGTTCATTGTGGAAAAGACAAGTTGATGCTTTCCAAGAGCCTTTATCTCTATTACTAGTGCTTATGGGATTGGAAGGCATGCTGAGCACTACCAGAGGGGAGGGTAAGGTAATACTAACAAAGCTATAAACCCCTCAGTGTACAATGGTGACCTGCCTACATGATACACTGAAGCAATAGTCACTCAAAAGTTGGAAGAGTAACCAACCATTATCTTACTGAATTTAAAGCCTCTTTCCATGAGCTGCAATTCAAGCCTGGCAATGCTCTGGTGGCCAAGAACTGGGACTGGATAGGTCATGGACCTAAGGGAAAACAAAACACTGTTGTTTTGCTAAAGAAATATGTCATGACTCATATGCCATACCCATAAATCAGGAGCTTCCTCCTGCAATAGTAGGGAGCAAATATAGAGCTTCACAATTGAGCAATGTTCAGAGAGTGAGAGACCTTGGCACACTCAGTCCTAAATGGGAAACCTCCATCGAACCTCTCCCCTGAGGGCTCAGAGAACTTTGCAGAAGAGGAAACAAAATTATTGTGAGAGCCAGTGGGGAATGGATGTAACTGAGTAAATAATACCTTCCAGATACAACAGGACTAACACACATATAACACACAGAGAAAGGGGCAGCATGTACAGGGCCTGGACAAGTCAAACCCAGATGTGGTCACAGAGGAAATGTGGACATGATCTCCCTTTATTAACCAAAAGGCTACCTCCAATTGAAATTGCTCAGAAAGGAGTAATTAGCTTTCTCTAATACACTTTTGCTGAGTATAGAAGCCATGCTTAGGGGCAGGCTGCATGTCCAGAAATGAACAGCCAACTCAAAATAAACTCAGATATTTTTGCTTCATACAGAAAGAAAGAAAGAAAGAAAGAAAGAAAGAAAGAAAGAAAGAAGAGAAAAAAAGAAAGAAGAAATATGGCATATGACTAGAATTAATTAGATCTCTATCTTTTGATGTCAAGGGTTCTACAAATTTAAATTCTATGCTTTAAAGCCACAGATTAGATAGAACCCCTTGAGTTTTGATTCCCAACAAATGAGCACATTCTGAGATTACAAGGGTGTCTTAATTTTAGGAAAATTTCTCAGAGAGTGGGGCTCTTGGACTAACATTTAAACCAGAGCATTCTTTACTAGGCATTTACAAAAAGGGACACTTTACCTCAGCTGTCAGAATTTGCTTTAGAACATTCTCCCACCATCAATCATCTCGTCATTCCTCATTGCAGACAAGCCTTACAAATAGACACTTGCCACCATGGAATGATATCTGCTTGTTACCTCTGCCACCTTAGAAAACCAGCTAGACGCTGATGGATCATGGACCAACTATCAACCTCCATTTTTTGCAAGGCTAAAGGCTAAAGAACTTTGGCTTTGTTCTCCTATTAATTGAATGGGTTAGTCATTTCAGTACGTGGAGTGTCAACTTGCTCCACAAGCCTTATCCATTGTGCCTTCTACAGGGAGCCTGCTTCCATTTTTGCAGCCTGATGATGCCATGCCTTCCTACTGTCGAGGCCTGTGTGGGCCCCAACATAGATAACTATTTTCCCTAACTTGACTGGAACGAAGTCACGAGGAATAATCAGACACAGCTTACACAGTCATCCTTGAAGGGCAAGATCCGATGTTTATTCTCCAAACAGGTTTTGTATCATCCCCTCAATTGAGCGGGAAGACATATTAGGCTGTATCCTAAGTAACCAGGTGAATGGCCTTTTGTCATGTCCGCATCCACCTGTTTGTGAGTATGCTAGCTGTCACATAGGCCATTAATTAGCATCTCTATAAGACATCTTCCAAATTACGAAAGGAAGGAGCACCAAACATCCTGATCAGCTTCAGCCAACCCCCCTCCTCAGGTGATCTACATTAATAACAAAAGAAAATAAGAGCAGCACATCCAGGCTGTTGTTAGGCTGAGACAGCTTGTCTGCAAAGCTACGTGACCACCTCAGACCGGGCCTATGGCTCTTGTGCCATACCGAAATATGGGCCTATACCTACACCTGAAGTCCAAAGCTGTCAGCCATGGGAGTAGAAAGCACATATTCTTGTTGCTTTGTGCATAATTGCTCTTCAGTCGGGTACAGTTTGCTTTGGGGATTTATATTTCATTTCATATATTTTAACAATCAACTCTAGAAAGGCGTTCTTTCTGCCTAATGCATGTTGTTCCTGTGGCTGAATTTTGGGCCCTTCCCTCTCCAGAGATTGACTTTGGGTATCTAATTGGAAAGTCCCATTTCCCCTCCTACTTTGACATATAATCAGATTGTTGTTTCCAATTTGGAACATAACTACAGCACTTGGGATTTAGTTTACAATTCTTGAGAAATAAATATATTTTAAAATGCTACTGATAATCCTTCTAGCACCCTTTTTCTTTTTCAAACATCAAGTGTTCATATATGCTTATAATATACAAAGTATTATTTGAAATATCAAAAATGTGAGATTTAGTCTTTGTCAAAGTATTAGTGAAATAGAAATTATGTAAACATTAAAGAATCAACAGCCACAATAGCAGAGTGTATAGACATTATTAATGAATATACCTCATAAATTAAAATAAAATCATAAAATCCTGTGTGACTATTTGACTTATGTGTCCCATAACCTCCATGATTTCAACCTCTCTTACTATCTACTTTGCTATGAAGGTTGAATGTAAGGGTATATTTTCTTTTCTTGGTATAGATACCCTTCTGAATTTTCTAAGATGAATGTAATCCAAGTGTAAATATTTATGGCTTTTGTAAAAATTTTAAAAAGCAATAAAAGCCAAAAAATAAGACCTCTGGGACAGGCAGTGGTGTCACACACCTTTAATCCCAGCACTCGAGAGGCAGAGGCAAACAGATCTCTGTGAGTTTGAAGCCAGCCTGATCTAGAGGACAGGCTCCAAAGCTACAAAGAAACCTTTTCTCAAAAAAAAAAGAAAGAACAAAAGAGAAAAAGGAAGGAAGGAGAAAGAAAGGAAGGAAGGAAGGAAGGAAGGAAGGAAGGAAGAAAAGAAGACCTCTTCTAGTTCAAGTCTCCTGGGTACAATGGGCAATAAGTCTTGGCCCGTTCAACATCAACTGTGGGGCTCACCCAATTCCCAGTAGTAACCTCCCAGACAGCAGGTCTTTAGCTACAGTAATAATTCCTACAGCCATAATTCCTTTATTCTTTGCTCACTACATTGTATGACTTGGATGCTGAGTTAATTAAGCTTCACTCTTTCTCTAGCATAATCTCTACATTTCCACTGTATGATTGCTAAGACTATAACCTATATTAAGTCAGTGTTATAACTTAAGTTCTTTATGCCTACTGTAGACTTTGGTGTGGTTCCCAACTTTTTCTCTCTTCCACATCTACATCCCTGTCCTGTGACTATGTAGTTTCTGCCCCTCCTGGAAATAGAATGTATTTCCCCACTCATTGACTACAGGCTTGTTTGAATGCCTTAGCTTATGATATAGGCACATGCATCTCTGAAGAAGACCTTTGAAATGGGCTCACTCAGGTCAGTTTTACTAGATCTTCTGTTGGGCTCATGGGAAGAAAGTATCTGGGTTAGTTTACTGACAACACGAAGATGAAAAATGCATGGGAAACCTCTGAACTAAATCTGTAGTTTGAAGTCATGCTTAGATGAGCACAGATTGGACCAGTTATCAGTATCAGTTATCAGACTACCTTGACCCCCAATGCACTCCTTCTGCAAATGCATGAGGAGATAAAGAAGCATTGCTCTAATTTATCAAGCTCTAGACTGGATTTTTAAAAAATACACCATCGCCGGGCGGTGGTGGCGCACGCCTTTAACCCCAGCACTCGGAAGGCAGAGGCAGGCGGATCTCTGTGAGTTCGAGACCAGCCTGGTCTACAAGAGCTAGTTCCAGGACAGGCTCTAAAGCTGCAGAGAAACCCTGTCTCGAAAAAACAAACAAACAAACAAAAAAAAAACCAAAAAAAATACACCATCATTCTGGACTTAGCCTCTCAGTAACAGCATGGTTATGGTGTGTTAAATTATATTATATTTATAAATACAAATGAGGTTCATAGAAATGGATAAAAGTTGAATAATTACAGGGCTGGAGATATGGCTCAGCAGTTAAGAATACACACTAATCTTCCAGAGAACCCAGATTCGATTTCCAACTCACAGCCTCCTATAATCCCAGTTCCTGTGCATCAGACACCCTCTTCTGACTTATGTAGGAAAACCAAACATTCACATAAAATAAATTAAAAACAAGTAATTTTTAAAAATAAAATTGGATAATTACAAATACATTAGCGATCTCATCATAATCATATAAGGGAAGGCAGCATTGATTATTCATTTCTGAGAAGGGAAGAGGCAGGCCTAAAGTTTAAGAGCACAAAGGAACAGGAGAATGTCTTCAAAGCCAGTTTAGCCCACGTTGAAATTTGATCATTAGAAGAGAGGCCCAGTTCTAAGATGGGCATAATATCTCCATACACTAACCATCTCAACCTTTCCTGAGAACGTAGAGGGAGAGCCAGTGCCTGATGGCAGATTGGGTAAAGTGTAATTAAAAATATTTGTGTAAGAGAAAGTATAAGTGAGCTTCAGTAAAAGGCACACTTCATAGAAAGGGTGGGAAATCAAAATGATTTGTTCCTACTTTTTATGATTCAGACTGTAGACGCAGAAGACAACTCAAATCACCTGGTCATTATTTAAATAAGTGAGTGGAGGTCAGACCTCAGCATGTTTCTGAAGACTGGGGTATTATACTTGAGCTTATGAATACCTCCAACCACCGGAAGAAACATTCCAAGGTTTGGATCAAATGAACTTTTCTTGTTCAACTTGGAAGTGAAAACGTCTGCTTTTAAGACCCAACGACTCAGGCACGTAGGAGAGGGGTAGAGATGTCAGGGAGAGGACACAAAGCATTTCTTCCATATCCAGAAAATTAAAAAGGAAGAAAGACCCTGTTACTTTATTTCATTGAATAAGAGTTATTCCCTCGATTTTGAATCACTTTTTCCCCCTTTTTTCTTTTCTGAAAATAGTAGCAGTACACTGACTTAACATGACCTAATGGGCTATACTTTCAAGAAATGGCTGTCTGCTTTTGGTAAAATTTGAACAGGCCACAGCACAAGAACACCAAAATGAGAAACGCTAGCTAAAGTCTGACCATTTGTGTCAGCATATACCAGTGTGATTAGTGCTTCTGCAACCATTTGGACCTAGCCTATCTGCATTTTAATCATTTTCTTGTTGTGCCAATATTGTTTGCATAAGAGTAGGTTTATAATTTATGATTTTTATTAAAAGGTGTCTGTGGAAAAGAGATTTAACACGACTCTTCAGAAAATTATATTTTTAATCAGCTGTAGAAATTCATAGTCTTTTCTATATGTGGGGCGGCTTATTACAATGATCCAAGCCTACCAAATACAACAAATAAACTTGTCTGTCTATTGTGAATTCATAGAAGAACAAGCATATGTTTTGAACATCGTTACAACTAAATTAGCAGGCACAATAAGCCATGCTTGATGAACAAAGTAAAAATGCAGAAACAATATAGCATAATTACTATTTGCATTTAAAGTGTATGCTACCCTTCTCTAACGCTCTGTAGTAAAGTCTAACATTTCCCGAGTTCTTTCTGTCTCAGTAAATAAGAAGATTATCTCAGTTAATCTTCCTAACAACCAATGATATAGATACTATTATTATACCCATTTTCTATATGAACAAAGTCAGGTTCTTACAGATGGGATACCTTGCCACAAGTTACAGAATATTCAGCATGAGCAAAGCTTCAAGCCTGGGATGTCTGACACTACTGAATAAGCTTCCTGATTTACCTGTATTATTAATCAGCATTTTGTTTAGATGTTCATTTTCACAATACAGCACTCAGTTTTATCATCAGCAGAGAGAGCCCTATTGTTGTGAAGGAAATCATGCTTCACTACATATTTCATGAGTGCATTATAGAGGGATAAACAAAGTATTTATCCGACACCAAATATATCACATATTGTTCACCAAAATAATGACCCCTGATATGCAGTGGCATGCCAAAGGTTATTCTTTATTTAATAGTCTTGCAATTGAAGAAACCTTTAAAGGTCAAGTATTATTGTTATTAGTGTTCAAATTTGCAGAATAGAATACTTCAATGATACATAAAATTTGATGAATGCAGTTAGAGACAAAGCCTGGAGGTTCCATACTTTGGTCACAGAGCCTGAACTGTAACTATTCAGTTCTTCACTTCCATTATAAATATTTCTTGCTATGAAGGTATAAGAATCACCAACACAGACATAACTCTGCTCTCACAGGGCTTACATTCCTGTCGGGAAACAGAGAAACAAAGTGGAGACACCTACTTATAATAATAAATGCCATGCTGAAGAAGAGATGGAAACAGTGACCACACAGAAGTAGGTTTTCCAGGTGAAGAAACCGGTGACATCCCACCTTCTCATTAGATTAATACTGCAGCAGGAGCAGAGCTGGTCTCATCCAAGGTGCGGTAGATGCTGTGGTTGGTTGTCTGATCACATTATTGACTTCTCACTGTGGACGAGTATACTCGTAGAATTCACAAGTCTTGATCACCTGCTATTTGCCAAGGGATGAGAGAAAATGAGATACTGCAGTATACATTAAATGAAATGCATGATTCACATGCACTAGAACTACAGGAGGGTGAAAGAGAATGGCTTATCTATGTGCCAGTCTAGAAGTGAAGATCAACCATCATTGCAGAAGGGTGAGTCCCTGGAAGGTAAGACAACTTACCTGGGAGAGGAAAACTTAAGGCTGGACTTTCAAATTGATGTTTGGTTAGAAAGAGACCTGCTTGTCAGTCCTGGAGGACCATGGGCCTGCCGAGAGCAGGGTCAAAGCCTGGCCTCTTACTTTTTTCCAATCCATGTGTCTATTTGTTGTGATTTTCTTCTTCAAAGCATTTGTCCACAAAGTATTTCATTAATACTTTCACCAATTCGTACTCATGGGTATACCTGCTATGCCTTTTCCAGAGAGTCCTTCAATGGCAGGCAGAGCTACAAGCAACAAAATAACATCCAGTCTTAGGCTAAGGCAAATGTGGGCTTGCTGTTGTCATTCCTTCAGCCGTGTTATCTTAGGTGTGTAGTTTAAACTTACTAAGTCTTCATTTTCTCCCTTGAGAAGTGGGTACTATACTTGTTCCACCTCCTTCTTAAGACTAACATAAAGTTTCATTGAAGATATTCTTGATATGGAATAATGCAATCGACAGACTTTAGCATGGTCGGCGTTACTGACAGCTTAAAAAGCATACTTTCCTAGGAGTGGATCACAAGAAAGAATGACATCTTATGGGGATTTAAATCTTTTTATGCAAACCTTTAATTGTATCATTAAGGAAAACTGAGGTTAGTGTGGCTCAAGTCTAGACTCCCAGGGGTTTTCCATTTACACATTGCCGGGTGGACTGGGTATTGCACCAACAGCAAAGTAACATGTGGTGTGGGATTCCCCTCTGTATGCTGTGAAAACCATTGGTCAATAAAGAAATTGGCTTGGTCTGATAGGATAGAACAGAGCTAGGTGGGCAAAACTAAACTGAATGCTGAGAGAAAGAAGGGTGGAGTTGGGGCGAAGCCATGGAGCCACCACCGGAGACAGATGCGCTCAAATTTTGCCAGTAAGCCGCGACCTCGTGGTGATGCACAGATTAACAGAAATGGGTTAAATTAATATGTAAGAGCTAGTCAATAACAAGTTAGAGCTAATAGGCCAAACACTGATTTAATTAATACAGTTTCTGTGTAATTATTTTGGGGGTCTGGGAGGCTAGGAAACGAACAAGTGGCCAAGCAGTCTTTGCACTACAAACATGGTCATGAATGATGAAGCGTAAGGAAAGAAGCAGAGATGTGCAGTTAACTTTGTGGTCCCAGCCCATAGCTTCTCATTCTGTCTATTCTGACAATATTTTAGCGTGCATCTGTGAAGCATCACCACCTCCTACCCTAAGCACTTTCCATGTGGCAAGCAGTAAGACTTACTGCAGACTAAACCAAGAGAGTGTTATCTACTTAAACTGTTTTTCTGACTTAATAAGAATTTTTCATCTACAGCAAGCCATTTTAAAATATTGTCTATACACAAACAGTCACTCTGAATAATCGGTCTGCACACAGTAAATGTCACCTCTCTAAATCACAGAAGACCTAGTCGGCACAGCACAGGAGGCTCCATAACAGTTTAAACTCCAGCCTCCCATTCATTATGGATGTGTTTATAAATCTCAGAGGGCACCCTTCCGCCTCATAGGAAATCCAAAAATGGTACCGTTGTTTGTCAGGGTGACACGTCCCGGATGTTGAAATCTTGGCCATCTTTCTTCTACCTGAACCTCATTTGGCTCTAAAGTGGGTCAGCCAAGGTTGTTGTCAAAGATGTCATTTTTTTTATTACTAATGCCAGGAAAACTCTGTTCCAGAAAAAAGTGTGAGTCTTTGAAAACGGGGGGTTGGATTATGAATGGATATAGGAGCTTTCTTTCGGTTTTGTTTTGTTTTGTTTCTTCCCCTGCCTCCGACATGCCACCATGCCTTTACCTTGAATAAATTACCTTCTCTACAAAAGTGCTTCCGAGTTCCTCACATGAGGGAAGCAAAAGACAGCTGACACAGCAATGGCATTGAGAAACTCTGCAGCTGTTCCCATCTTTCTTGGTTAGTATGAATACCTTAGCATTAAGTGGAAAAAAGGAGAATCCATCAATAGTTAATAAGTGACCTTAGGATGGGATTTCAGATTCACCACAATTACACCCAAGTGTCAGAGAACACACATGGGACACTATCAATAGATGGGGGCACAAGAGCTGGGGATGGCAAATTTAAATACCATCAGAAAAAGAACCGGACATTATTTTTAATGAGAAAATATGGTCACCATGTCTACAAGCCCATACTTGAAGCCCAAATTTTCAGCTAGGAATGATTAGAAAAAGCAAGCATAATCTGAGAGCAAATAAGAACCAAGCTAAAATTCTATCATGGCTATAAAAAAAAGTGGCTCTCAAATTCAAAGGCAGACTGTATTTATAGGTGGAAATGAGATTAGGCAAAGCATTAAAAGGAAATATGTTTGTGCAGATATGCTCAACATGAATTGTCATCAAGGAAAAGCAAATTAAAACCACAATGAGTTATCACTACAGCAGAATGGCTAAAATTAAAAAGACTATCAACACCAAATGCAAATCAACTAGAATTCTCTCACTACTGATAGGAGAGCAGAAGGGTGCAGCTGCTGTGGAGAAGTATTTTTTTTAATCTTGTGAAATATTACAGACATACCATATGACCCAACTATTTCATCTCAGGATTCTTACCTTAAAGATATGAAATACGTACTTTGTAAAAAGAAGCACTTGCCCAAGAATGTTCATATGTGTCTTTATACACATTGGCAAAGTATTAGATGAAACCGGGATATCCATCAAATGGGGGGAAGGAGGTTGTTGGATAGTATGACATATTCATACAACAGAGCACCATTCCATAATATAAAGACAGGAATCTCAATTACAAGTGCATGGGTGAGTGTCATAAATATTATGTGGAGCAAAATAAAAGACAAAAGAGTTTGCAATAGGTTATTCCATTTATGAGTTTCAGAGATAGATAAAACTAGTTAGAGAAGATAGAAATTAGATTAGAATTCAGAACCAAAGTTCTCTCTTGAATGGGAGATATAAATGTGTGAACTAAATGGGAAGAAACTTTCTAGGGAGGGCACGATGCTTGCTGCTGCTTTATGCAGGGTGTATGTAATTACATTTCAGATGTAAGTCCTATGCCATATGCATTTTTCATATTCATTTTTATATTATAATTACATCATATTATATGTTCACAGTTATTAAGTCTTACTGTTCAAATTTTATGGCACTGGACACACATATGTACTGCCTGGAAAATTCCCAGAGCTGCTAAGTCCCAGGCCGTAGCTAGACCTACTAAGTTATAATGTAAAATTTAATAAAAAGCCCAGAAAGCTCTTTTTTACATAAATTGAAGACATGGTCAAATGGTGAAATTTCTCTCACTTTGCCTACACACCACCAATGTTACTACTAGTGTACTTCTAATCAGTCATCCTTTGGCCAAGAAGTGGACACATCTCTTATCTTTGAATCTAGATTGTAAAATATTGAAAACCAGCAGGAGATCACTGATGGTGACAAATGATACTATTCCATGCTTGCTGATGTTGTTACCTTCTAACTGTCTATTCCAGCTTTGAATTCAGGGAACCTGAATGTTCCCAACACGTTAAATTTGCTGGGTGATGATCAGACTTAGATTCTGTTGTTTACAGACCCAAATCTTAATAGATCCCCTATTTATGTCATATAGGTACTTATGAACACTAAATTGGTATTTTTTTCCATTGCATGGCAAAAAAATCTCTGTGGTTTGTTTTTCTAGAGCTAAGAGAAACTAATTTAGGGAGCACTACAGACCACTATGAGAGATGACGCTGGCATATACTCTCATTTCATTTCATCAACATAACCTCAGAATTCTGGAGTTTCAAAGGCCCATTTCCATAAGACAATTACTCTCGGTAACATATTTATATTAATTCATCTCTATATTTTATTTTCAAAAATTAAAAATACAGAAAAATACTAGAAAAAAAATAAAAATGAACCACTGAATGAATGTTGAAAATTATTTGGAGTCTAAGTGTCTGTTAAAATTGTAAAATGTATTTCTGAGAAGACTATGACATTTGGATAGATTTGAGGAGTAAAATTATTGTTCTATAGAATTAGTATGGAAGGTCCACAAAAACCTAAAAATAAATCTACCATATGCTTCAGACATACCATCTTGAGTATTTACTTCAAAGGACTCCATGTGAACATATCACAGAGATACCTACACATTAATATTTAACGCAGCCCTATTCAGAATGAAATTATAAAACCAACTTAGGTGTCCAAGAACAGAGGAACAGATGAAGAAAATGTGGTTCATATGCGCAATGGAATTTTTTTCAGCCATAAAGAGATACACCGTCTGCAGGAAAAAAAATGGATGTAACAGGAGATAATCACATTAAGCAAATTCATTCAGTCTCAAACAGACAGACATCACATCTTTTCTCTCATCTGTGCTTTCTAGAGCTTACATAGACACATAAAATCACATATGTATATATGAAAGGAAACTCAGTCCAAACTGTATAATAGAATAAATGGGACTATCAGAAGGAGGAAGTAGATAAAAGAAAAGGACAGTAATTATATTCTTGAATAATATATAACTCTCTATAAAACTCAATACAACAAAAAGTAGAACAGAATAACAAAATCAAGTTGTTACTCTGACAGAAAACTGACCACTGTATGACATAACACAGGTCATTTTTAATATTTTTAATTTTATGCATAGAAAATCAAAGATTTTGTATAAAAAATATAAAACTTCTAAGCATTATTTTATTATCCAAATGAGCATTGGGACAGCAAAATAAGCCATCCGCTTTTTTAATATAATAAAATTAGTTATAATTGGATATATTTCATTGGTTTTTAAGAAATACAGATGATTTGAAACAAGTAGACTTTTCAAACTTACTTTTTATTAAATGTGACTTGATTGTTAACTTTAAAAAATCGAAAAACAAATTTTTTGGTTTAACTTGTAATTCTATGTACAAATGAGAATTTTTGTTTTGTTTTTGCTTGGTTCTTTGAGACAGTCTCACCCCCTAACCTTGCCTGGTGTGGAATTTCTTGTGTAGACAAGGCTGGGTTCTTTTTAATTGCCTACCCAGAATTCTGTTTGTTCTGGATTTCAAGGCATCCAATCAAAATGCTCAATTTCCTCACTTTCCTCACAGCCACAGATATTAATACAGGTTAAAACTAGAAATCAATGACTAGGTAGGAACATTTGGAAAGTTCCTTAAGGACTGCCAACATCGGGGGTTCACCTTTCTGTCTCCAGTTCCCCCTTTTTTTTTCTTTGCAGAGTATACATACGACATAGGTTTCAGCTTCCAAGCTTGAGGGACTGAAAGGGTGTTGGCAGTTAAGAGTGAGTTCTGCTTCCAGAGGGCAGAGTTCAGTTCCCAGCATCCACCTCAGGCAGCTCAAAGCTACATATGATTCCGGCTTCAGCTCTGGAGAATCTGATGCCTCTGGCCTCCCCCCATTTGCCCATCACACACACACACATGCATATTATATATAATATATATTATATAGAGAATGTAAAATGATAAAAACAAATCTTTAATTTTTTAAAAAGGATTATGAAGTTTGGCTGGAACCACAAAGCTTTATTCAATATGGAGCCCCAAGGCACACCTATATATAATTTTAAGTGATTGTAAGTAATTAGGTGGAAAAATAAGTGAAGTTTTGGAGACATTTACAAGTTTTCAAACCTTTGTTTTCTCATACCTTCTGGTTTGAAAGGCTTGGCTTTACAACCATAAAATATCCGAGTACAAAGAAAACTTGGAATATTTTAGGCAACAGTCACACATTTAGATGGATGGTCACTTATACGAAATACTTAGGAGCAGACGTGTTTGAGATTTACTTTTGTAGATTTTGGAATTTTAAACATGAAATAGGGGGTGGGTAGAATCAGAGTCTAAATGCAAAAAACTTACTCATGTTTTATATACATTTCAAACCCACAGTCAAACCTAAGCTTAGACTGTATTTATGATAATCTTATTTATGATGTGCAATTTTTCATTTGTGTTATACTGTCACACCCCCGTACAAAAAGCGTTGGATGTGGAGCCTTTTCAGATTTTAGACTTGAGACTTGAGAGGCCCCAACTGTGTTATGAGTGGAAGCAAAACCTAGAGAGTGTCAGTGGTTTGCTCAAGACCTACTAGTAAGTATTTATCAAGGATCCATTATAATCAGTATTTATCAGAAGAACATCATTATAACTGTCAGAGCAATGCTGCTCTGTGCTCTAGATGTCCATCTTCTTCCCAGCATGCCTCTGGTGCCTCTTAAAGCATTGCTTTTCCTGTTTAAATATGCCAAGAAGTGTAGATCCAATATATACTTTATAATAACAATACAAGGGAGAGAGGCTTGTCTTTTTAAACTCTGCTATACATCCCATAATAAATACAGGCTGACAGGACGTCAATGATCATTTGGATTCTGTGTGTGTGTGTGTGTGTGTGTGCGCGCGCGCGCGCGCACGCGCGTGCATGCGTGCACACATGCGTGCACACATGCGTTTTGAGGAGAGATAGTGGTAGTGTGAAAGCCATTTTTAGAGAAAGCAACTCAAACTGCTGAAAGGGAATGATGGCTGACAAGCATTTCTTTTATTAAATAATCTCGTTTTTAAATGCTTCCAGGCAGACTGAGGGGACCTGGCTAGGTTAAAATATGACAACCACAATCAAAGCCCAGCTGTGCTCTGAATCAGAAGTGTTCAAGTCAGCAGGCCTTTCCTCGATGAGCTCCACCAGGTCAGCAGATTGTCTGTGGATAGATGCCCCTCTGCTCTACCACAAGGGCATTTCAGAAAAAGGGAGACCTGAACTGTTCCGAAGAAGGCCTTGTGAGATTGCTTGTGTGCACTGGAGAGAGCCGGAAGCACAGAGGCCTGGGAGGAACTGACAGCTGAGAGCAAATCACAAGAGCAGTTGGGAAAAAGACACTTGAGTAGCCAACTTGCCTATTTCTTAGATACTTACAGGGGATATAGGCATGCTGGGGCTTTTTTGTCTTAGCAATTACTACTGAGGTTCTCCATTGCAGTGATCCATGGGGATTTGATGAAAAGGTTAATAGCATCTCTCAGATTTACAGGGTGCAACAGGAAGATGGCACATTCCCCCAGTGTGAGGGATAATATCACCTATGTGAGCTGAACAGTCCACATTCATTACCATCCATTGGCCAAATGGCCTGAGTTGTAACCAGCCTTAGAAGGCAATCTGTCAACAGTTGAGCATCACAAGAAGAGTAGCACGGGGGACTAGAACGGAGAAGCCGGGAGAGCTGGCAGACTCTGCCACAGCTGATGAACCTTCCGAGGAAGGCAAGGTCCATCAGTGGCTGCAATTAAGACAGCTAAAACTGAGGTGACAATAAACACACAGACACTGGAGCACAAATATTTAAAGCTAAGTGCGGTACCATCCCCACAGGCATCTAACTGGAGCTCTGTGCAAAGCTGCTGTTTCTCACTCGCTCATTCTTCCGCGGAGTTTGGGGAAAGCTGTTTCTGTTTGTGTAAATATGCGACTGTAATTGACTCCTCCATTTCAGAACCTATCAAAGGCAGAAAGGGGGATCGCTGACATTTCAAAGACAATAAACACATTTGATGCAATGCTTTATGATTCTTCCCAATGTTTTTAACCCACAACTGAAGGAACAGATGGTTAGGTTTTCTAGGAAGCTTGAAACACAAGTTGAGCCAATATGAAACTGCTCCGCCACGAAACAGGGCAAATACATTCTGGTTTTTCTTTCTCTTTTTCTTTCTTATTTTCCAAACAGAAACCTACCAGAAGAAGGATTTAGCTTCCCATGAAGACTTGAGACAAGTACCAAAAAGACATCTGCACAGGAGAAGGGCATGCTTTGCTGAACCAGGTGCATTTTATTTTTTCTGGCACGAAGATTTATGAAAGAAGTATGCCCATATTTCTCCATATACAGTAATTGGAACTCATTATGCTAATTGTATTTCCATTATCACTAATTAACAATCAGAGTGACCTGGCCCACAGTCTAATTTGTCTCTAATCTGTTTTTGTAAAGGGAGTTTTACCCTGTCATTTCAAGGTGATAATTCTATTCAGTGCAACTTTATGAATTGCCCAAGGTAACACTCTTGAGACTCAATGCCGTCCTCTTCCAAGTGTTTAGGGTGACATGGGGAAGCGAATGGGTACACCTAAAAGTGACTCTCATGTCTGCTTGCTTCCCCTTGTACACAAAAGGTACAAACTTCATGCTCTTGAGTAGACTGGAGTTCTAAATTAAGCAGTGGAGACTCCCTCTTATTCTGTCTCCAGATTTCAACAATAAAACAAAACAAAACAAGAGTGGGTCTATGAAGCAGATGACATTTGTCACCAAGAAATGTGTGTTTCAAGTAACTTCTCATGATTAGCTAATACCTTACACATATTTCCATACAACAAATATTCTATAAAGAGAGAAATGACAGGTTTGGGTTACAAAGAAATCTATTTCCAAAAATGAGGCAACAAAGAGATATAGGGGTTTAGCCATCATCTTCCTATTCAGAGTTTATGCTTATTATTTTGGGGGTAAACTTAATAATAGTGGGTAGTATGGGTGGGAGGAGCTAGAATGGGGACAAACATTTTAAGCTCCAGTCTAATTCCATGATTAATAGGAAGCATTACTCTTTCTGAACTTCAGCTCCCTCGTCATCACAACGGAGGCGAGGCACCTCATAGAGTGTAATGGAATATAGAATATAGAAGTAATAAGGAACAATGGCATAGTAAACAATTGAGTTTATGTGCGGATGCCATCAAAAGACATCACCCTGGGAAAAGCTTCACTTTCCATAAACATATATTTCATTTTGAAATTTTATTATGTGTGTGTCTGTATGTGTATGTGTGTGTGTGTGTGTGTGTGTGTGTGTGTGTGTGCTGTGTGCAAGTACATCAGTGCATGTACCATGGTATATGTGGGGAAATCAGAGGAAAACCCGAGTTATTTATCTCCTTCCACTATGTGGGGCCCGAGGAATAAAGTTGGGTCATCATGCTTGATGGTGAGCAACCTCACCAACCCCTTTCTTGTGTATTTATTTCAGTGGACTATGTTGCCTTCTTCATAGAGCTGTTCGTCAAACTAAATAAAAATTAGCATACATACAATGCTTTCTAAATTCCTAACATATGATGAGCACAATCCAAAGACAAGGTGCTAGAAAAGAGATTGTGCTGATGAGGCTGGTGAACATGGAAACATTCTATATGGGTATAATGCCGTGTTTCATCTTGAGGGTTGAAAGTGAACATTATGCTCTTTAGCAAGTGTGAAGGAAAAAAAACATATATTGAGAGCAGTGGTAAATAATATTGGAAGGAAGTCATAAAAGGGAGAGAGAAACAGAAACAGAGTGGGAGGGAAGGAGGAAAGGAAGTGAACTATGAAAATTTCATATATCAAATTTTGTGACTGAGGATATAGCAACAACAGAGCACTTGCCTGCTGTGTGCAAGGCCCTAGGTTAAATGTTCAGCACAACTTTACAAATCAAAAAGTCATCATCATCATCATCATCATCATCATCACCATTATGAGATATGTTCTCACTGTTTAACCCTGGCTGGCTAGGAATTTGTTATGCAGATGAGATTGGTGTTTAACTCACAGAGAAATATCTGCCTGCTTATGTCTCGCTCCCTGGTGTCAGAATTATAGGAGAGCCACCATGCCCAATAAGAAACTGGTTTTAGAAGACACATCTCAGGGCTAGAGAACTTTCTCAAAGGGTAACAGTGGTTGCTATGCATGCAGGACACCATGAGTTTGAAGCCCAGCTCCCATTTAAAAAGTTGAATGTTGCTATGCATGCATTGGTAACCCCAGAGAGTAAAGGGAGAGGAGATAGGAGGATCATTGGGTTTGTTGGTCACCAGTCTGGCTCCAAATTTAGTAAGAAATGCAGTCACAGAGAATAGAGGTCTAGAGTAGGACACCTAACATGCTCTTCTCATCTGCAACCTTCGTAAGTCTACGTGCATTTGTATATATATCTCACTCAGAAGGACCATACACATTCATAACCACATACAAAAACAAAAGAAAGAAGACATAATATATGCATCCAACATCTTAGCTGTGACTTCCAATTTGGGTGAGCCATCCAGCCACAGTGGCCTTGAATGCCGTGAGTTCACCAATCTTAGCTTCTTAGCCTGATCAACATGATTTTCCTTTGGCATGTCTCTCACAATGCCTCTGGAGCCAGCAACTTTTAAGGTTATGAATGACACACCCCTCCAAAAAAAGAGCCCATGTGTGATAGATTCTCCCAATGTTGCCCTGTCCCCCTCCTACTATGGAAAACCATTAGATCTCCATGTGTCTCCTTCTACATTCTCAAAGAGCTGTTCTTCTCAATTTGGCTTTTCTTGCTAGACAGGCCTGCTTTTCTAAAGGCTTTAAAGTCAGCTAAAAACATAGCTATAGCATTCTCCTCTCTCACTTACACATGAACGGTTGTTTGGTTTTGTCTGTAGCATAAATCACACAGTATCACCTAATCAACAAAATAAGCTTAATCAATGCTTCTCTGTCTGGCCTTCCATAACAATTCTAACTCCCTGTTGATGCTTCCCATCTTGCCTTCTGTTAGACCAGATGGTGCCTGCTCTGGCCTCTTTATTATCTTTTTCTGACCAAGTTATTCTTTCCAAAGATTCTTGTAGAAACTCCACCATGTGGAAGCAGCAACAGTCTCAATGTGCCTTTCACACACATTGCTGGTTCCGGCTGTTTCACCTGAACTCTTTCACGGTGTCCTTTTGCCCAGCCCATAAGTATTTCACAATACAACCCCTTGGGGTTTTATCTATCCAAAACACATTTTCTTTTTCACTCAGAAACAGAGTCCACTTCCTGCAAAGTATAGAGATTTGAAGTTGAACCCCAGTTCAGAGGTTTAAAAAAAAAGTGAGAAGTGGCCATGCGTGCACCTAGAACCCCAAAACTGAAAAGTTCAGGAAAGAGGCAGGATTAAACATACATGACATGATTTATCTATCTATCTATCTATCTATCTATCTATCTATCTATCTATCTATCTATCTATCTATCTATCTATCTATTTAGTATACCAGCATGTAATTCTTATTTTTCATCTCTCTCTCTGATTTTTCTGAAGATTTTAGTGGTGCATTGTCTCCTGCATCACCCTTTTCAGCTTCAAGGTCAACTGGGGGAGAGGGAGTATCTCCTGGAACCCCTTCAATGGGCCTCCGAGTCTGACCTAACAGCACCCAGGAGGATGCTGGATTATGCACAGCCCAGCTGCCCCCACCAACTATAGGGTGATCACCAGGCTTCCTATTACAACTCCAACTGCTCCGGTGATTGTTGCTGCTGCCATCATCTTGACTGCTAAGGACAAGGTTGCAATTCCTGCCCCAGTGAAACCGATGGCACCCAGGATGGTGGCCACAGACACCACAGCCAGAGCTCCTGCAACCACAGCACCTGGCACTCGTCTGATTGTAGTGAGGTGATCTGGTTACATGGCATGGTGTTTTATCACAAAAGAGAAGCTATGGTTATCATCCATCAACAATCAAAATGCCTCTTTTTTTATTTTGCTATGAAGGGACTGTCGACATAAGCACTATTTCTTAGAGAGGCTGGAGAATGGTATCTCATTAAACACCAGAGTTTAATTACATTGATCTTCTTAGATAATGATCTTCCATTCATTTTCCTGTATGAGCCATAACACACATTAAGAGGAACTGACATATCTGAACACCAGTGACACAGTGGGTTGAAAAGTAAGCATTTCTCAAACAATTAAACCTGGGGATCGCCTTAACCAGCAATCATCAATGCCAGCCCCCACAAGTGCATTTTTGTGTTACCTGTGTGCACCAAATTTAACTCATAAACTCAAACAAGCAGGTTCTCTGGATCTTACTTTGATCTCTGAAACAAGCTCATGCAATACAACAAGTAAGAAACAGCAGAAATACAGAGTTGAGAGAAAGCATTGATACTTAAAATCCAAAGAATATGTATCATTGAGTATGCGGATGGATGCCAGCTAGGTATCTGATATATCTAAACAGCACAGCATTGTAAAATTTTTACAGAAAAGGAATTACAATTTATTGCTTAGGGAGGATATCAACAGGTATCCTCTTCATCCCTGATGACTGCGGAATGAAAGTAACCTGATTATAACAATGCTTCATATAGAGTTTATCTCTGGATAAGTCAGGTTTTGTTTGA
Source organism: Arvicola amphibius (assembly GCF_903992535.2). Lineage (NCBI taxonomy): Eukaryota > Metazoa > Chordata > Mammalia > Rodentia > Cricetidae > Arvicola > Arvicola amphibius. The sequence goes on from NC_052047.1 coordinate 80,906,034, forward strand.
TGGGATTTCTTTGCTTTCTTTTGTTCAGGGGAAAGCAAAAGTCTGGACTTCAGTACAATATGTTCTTGGTTTCCCAGGTAAAACTGTCTGGTAAATGTAAAACTTTGTTTTAGTTCCTCCCTACCGTATGAACATATCAGTTGTCTATCTTGCCAGAAGTACCTTTCCTATTTCCAACACCATGCAAGGATTTTCTAAAGCATGTGTGATCAATATTAAAGCATGTTTGGAACCATAAACAAAAGGCAGTCTTTAAGCTATAGCTGAAGTCTTTCATCGGGAATTTGCCTACATAACTATACCTTGTTTATCTAAGGGAAAATAACTATCGTTGTTTCTTTTTTTGATACCTGAAATACAGAAATTTAGAGCAATCTTACAGAAAGAAACTTATATCTTGTGCACTGTATAAAGGAGGATAACATGGCTGGCTTTTTCCTAAAGCCTCAGCAAAGACTTGACATCATTCTTTCTTGACTGGTACTTGGGCTGTGGAACATTTCGGCTCCTCTTGTTCTATTCAAGAGAAGGGATGTTTTTTTCTGCAATCTCTGATTGCATTACAGTTCCTATTTACATCTGGCCACGAGTTTGCATGCGCGGGGTCAGCTCAAAGGTCTCAGAGTCATTTCTCTATAAAATCATTTCCTTGTTGACTTCCCATAAGTATGGACATAGAAAATAGGTCAGACTGAATCTCTAAAATTGTTTAAAGAAGCATCTTCCAGATTGAGCAATGAACTCCAGGGTTTAGCCAAACATCTGCAGTGTTTTTGCTTTCCTTTGGCTAACTGGGAGGAAATTCCCAGATTGCTCTCCACTCTCCCACTTTTCACAATGCCTGCACGTGGCTTTTTCTTCTGTGAAAATGCCATTGACTCACATTGAATTACAACGGAAACGCCATTAAAAGGAGTTAACTGTCTACATTTCAGAAAATGCTATTCTGAAGGATATTTCGAAAATGGTGTTTTTATATTTCTTTCAGTGTCGGTTCAATTAGAACATGAAACTTAGCCAAGGCTTCAAAGGGTGTTTTAGATGCGTCCTCCATGATGTCTTAATAATTATAGATCTTTTACATTTTTCAACTTCCTCTACTCTTACATCAAGTAGGAAGTAAAACCTTGCAAGTCCTTCCGCTACTATTTGTATCTTGATAGATCCTAAGCAAGTCCCAATGTTTTACTTAATATATTCCCTTAGAACCCTGAGTTTTAGTAGGATTTTAGCCCCTCTCCATCCTGTACATTGACTGTGAAATATGATCCTCAGCATAGGAGTGCAGGATGGATTTCAGAGCCCTAGCTGGAAAACTTCTGGACAGTGTGTAAAGTGTCTCTGACCAGGCTAGTTAACTCGAGGTCAACTCAAAATCTTCAGTCAATGCTAGCTTAATGTGTGTGTAATGAATGCAGATACTCATTTCATTCTTTCATTCATGTATCTGTTGACTAATTTAATGCTTATGAAATAAATCTGTAATTAGTAATGCTTTTATAAGCTGTGAGGATGATAGAAAATTAAGACACAGTTAGTTGTCTAAGGGGGCACACAGTTCAGATGAAGAAATCACACCCAAGTGGAGAACCAAGACTTTGAAAGTAAATATGGTGTTTGTCTTGATAATTAGCTGTCGCCAGTCCTTAGGTGTACCAGGTGCATCAGTGGGTATATGCTTAATGAACAAAGACAACAAGGGACCAGAATGTGAAAAGATTGTTCTATTTTGACACTGTTGCATCTATAACACCTAGAACAACACTAGCTTAATAAGATTAATTTATTAAGTAGTTAATACCAGTAATAGGCCTGGAAGATATCTGCTCATGAGAATGGTGTCAATGGTAATAAAGAAAATACACTGACAATTGTGTATATATTATCATTTGTCTAGAAAAAAAATCACTTAATCCTCATGCCTATCCTAAAATGTTGAAACTGTATCCCTGTATCGGGTTGAGGACTAACCACATAAATCATATAAGACATAGGCTAGTACTCTATGAAACTGAGATTTGAAAGCAAACAGCATGCTTCAAAAACATACCCACTTAGTTGTTCTCCTACCCAATGCTAGGTGCCATACTAATTTAGATCTAAACACAACCAGTTTTAAGAGTCTTTAGTGATAATCTAAATGGTCAGTACGTTGTTATCCATTTTCTCTTCCGTTACTGGTTGTGGTTTGTGGTCACTTGAATGAGAAAGGCCCTGTAGGTTCATAGACTTAAACGTTTGGTTCCCAGTGGTGGACTCTTTAAGAAGAATTAGGAGGTGAGATCTTATTGGGAAAAGTCAATAAGGATGGGCTTTCAGGTTTCAAAATATCCCCTCCCTCCCTGCTTCCAGACTGCTGCCTGCAGACCAGAGGAAGTTCTTAGCTAGTACTGCAGAACAACGCATGCCTACCTGCCATCAGGCTCCCTGCCATGATGGTCATGGAACAACCCTCTGATTCTGTATGCAAGCCTCAATTAATACTTCTTTATTATAAGCTGCTTTGTTCTGGTGCTTCTTCACAGCAATAGAACAGTAACTAAGACATCGTGTTTTGTATATGGAGAATGTGCTTCCATTTCCCAGCCTCCCAGACCCAAATAATCACACAGAAACTAGATTAATTACAACACTGCTTGACTGATGGCTCAGGCATATTTCTAGCTAGCTCTTACAGCTTAAATTAATCCATTTCTATTAATCTGTATATCACCACGAGGCTGTTTCTCCCTAGCTCTTCTAATCTTTAACATGTTATTCCATGAAATGTTTGCTTCTTGTGTACTTTTTTTTCCCTTTAAGCATTGTATTTTTTCGTTTTTTTTTTATATTTAAAAATTTCCATCTCCTCCCCTCTTCCTCCCCCTTCCCTCCCCTCCCCCCCATACCCTCCCTCCCTCCTTTTTCAGGCCAAGGAGCCATCGGGGTTCCCTACTCTATGTTATGACCAAGGTCCTCCCAAATCCCCCCAGGTCCAGGAAGGTGATCAACCAAGCTGAGAAGGCTCCCACAGAGCCTGTCCATGCAGAAGAGTCAAAGAGCAGCGCCTTTGTCCTTTAAGGTATAATTCAGGAAGATGAATCCATCTATGGCCTTTGTAAGGTATAAAAGAAGGAAAATAAGAGACAAAAACGCATGCAATAAGCCAGAAAAAGAGATTGATAATAGAGATTTGGCTGAGCAAAGAACATAATTCTAGGTGTAGAAATAATATGCATTCACCAACTAACAGCTGACAGAGGATCAGTGACTTCAACATGGCTGAAGAAAGGAGTAGTCATTTCTTTGCCATGTTGGACTTCTGTGGAATCAAAACTGTATTCATTTGCTTGTTGTTGCTATGGTAAAAATCATGACCAAAAAGCAACTTGTGAAACAAAGGTTGCTTCTGTTTTCATTTTATAGATGGTTTATAGTCCATTATGATGTATGTCAAGGCAGGAACTCACAGCAGAAATAAAAAGACAGGGTGCAAAGCAAATACCAAGGAGGAACACTGCTTACTTGTTAGTTTCCCTTGGTTTGTTCAGCTAGTCTTTTTATACATTCCAGGACGACATGTCCAACGTTGGTACCACTACAGTGTTCTGGCCCTTCCTACATCAATAATAAGCAAAAATGGCTCCTTGGATATGCCCGCAGGCCAATCTGATAAAGGCAGATTCTTAATTGAGATTCTCTCTTCCCAGCTGATCACCTATTTAGTGTCAAGTTTATAAAAAGTCACCAGTACAATCACTTTGATCTGTAGTTGGCGTTCCATCTGTGATGAGCATACATTTGCTCACATCTCTCAGGAATTATCCCACAACATGATTGACAGCTGAACAGGGATCAACAGACTCAAAGATAAACTGGGAACAAGCGGTGGCTATGTGACTCCTTCTACTGGCACTGAGAAACTCAACTGGGGCTGTTCTCTCTCTCTCTCTCTCTCTCTCTCTCTCTCTCTCTCTCTCTCTCTCTCTCTCTCTGTGTGTGTGTGTGTGTGTGTGTGTTGGGAGTATTTTCAGAGACAATATGTCTGCCTTTGCCCATGTAGTATGGAGTGGTCTACTCCTAACTCTCCCATATGGGTGACAGGACCAGGATCAACAAGGCTGAGTGGTCTGAGAATAGAATATCCTTAATGAGAACCCCAGGTTAGGCGTCCTCCTCGGTGTGGTATAGAGTGGAATGTTTCTATTTGATGAGTGGAATCTGATGGGTGTCTGCAAAGATGCCTTAAAAAGAGCTCCCAGAGAATGTGTTAAAGACACCGCATACGGCACTCTCTTGGTGAAGTAGGAATGACGTAAGTAAGATTGCTGGCAAGTTGTCATGGCAGCTGCATTGGCTCTGCTCTGTTCTGTGTGATAAAATGTGCAGCTGGGATACTCAGAATGAACTTGCCAGTTTAAGGAGTGAATTACTAGGAAAGGGATACGCAGCAAGTTCTCCATGGTAACCTTTGAACTGGCAGGAAAATAAGACAATAGAGAATGAGATGTAGCTGTGAGTTTACCATTTGTTTATGAGTGGGGAGGAACAAGAAAAAAAGAGTGAAGTTAGATCAGTGCTAGAGAATCCAGGACACCCTAAACTTGGAGAGCATGGAGGAGAGTCAGACATTGAGGGAGATTGTGGACAAGGGAGATATGAGAGGAGATAGCCCTCAGATTCAAGCTTTGATAAAGAAGGGGAAGTCCAGAGCTGGACATGGACATGGGAGCTTCAGAAATGAATAGGATTATCAAGGAAGGTTCCTCACCTGAAATGTCTGATTTCTGAAAGCCTCCTGACAGGCCACGAAAGGGCCCAGCATAGCATGGATCCTGTGACATTGAGTGTGGAAGCCGATATTGCCTGGTCTTGAGGACTGTCACGGCAGAAGAGTTGAGTAATACAACTGCATTCCTAAGAAAAAGCCTACGCAACCTGAGATAATAGAGGGAAATCATTCCCTAATGAACTGGGTTATGTGGGCCATTAGTGACACTGGGTAGCACTGTCTGAGGTCCCTGTGAATAAGAGGGACAAGAAGACAATAGAAGAAGGAAGGGCATTAATGATGAACAGAGTAAAATAAAAACAGTTTCACCAGGCTAGATAGGCCTGTTCTTATAGTAGAGCTAAAAGAAAAAAAAAGGTTGATTCAGGACTTGGGGATTAGTAAGTGTTTAAAATCACTGCCACTAATTCTGATGACTTGAGTTCAATCCTCATACAGTGGAAGGAGAGATTTGATTTCTAAAACCTGCCATATAACCTCACCATGCATGCCATCACACACACACACACACACACACACACACACACACACATACAATGTCAAAAATTCAAAGAAAAAGGTTGGTTCAACACTGGTCTCAGGAACATAATGAAGCTTTATTGAATTCACTAAGACCCATGAAGAATTGTGATCTTTATAATATAAATGAGGGTTTGGCAGAACTGAATGATTTAGACTATTACATAAACAGAGTTTGTAAAGTGTAAGGATAATCAAGAGGGAATGAAAGACAGCAAAGCAGAAAACGGGGTCTACCTCGGTCACTTAAAGGCAAATGTGGTAAGATTTGTGTCAGGGAGAGAAAATATAAGGAAGCCAAATGCTATGCTATCCAGCTGCTGGAAGGCTACAAAGCCTGAACAGCAGTTCATAACAGACATAATTAGTGCAGCAACTCAGATGGAAAAGATTAAGCTTGACCTAGGGGTGGGTAATATTGCCCTCAGAATACCTAATACAAAGTACACTGCAGGGAGCAATTGTCTACCCAGTCTGGGAACCTCTCATAAGCTAGGTGTAGGCAATGGGAGAGAAGGATCACAGTGTTGGGTCTGAGGCTGGCAGGATCTGGGAGCATTTCCAATGGAAGATGCAGCAGGATAAGTACAACACACTGTCCTCATCGTCCAGAGGTGGTGCAAGCCTCAGGGGTTGGGTGATGCAAACAGCCCTGCAGTGGCAGCAGTGCTCCAAGGTGAAAAGGCCAGATATTTGTGCCTTCTGCCTCTAGTGAGGTCAGCAGCCATCAGTGGAGTGATAAAGATAGCTTTATGTAATGGGAGGTACGCAGGGAGACCCATAACTTGTCAAGTTTCTGAGAATAAGCGATTGTTACCATGACACAGTGGCCAAACTCTCAGATGTAGAGAGAAGAAAATAATTAGGCAATCATGTCAGCCTCTCCAAAGATCAGGAAATATTGCAAGAAACATGACCAAAAGAATGCAAGAGTTTGAGGGGAAAGATAGAGTGGTGTGTAGCAATTTCCTCTGAATTGAAACATTCCACCTTGGAGAAGGACTCCTTAAGACTTAGAACAAAAACAAAACCTACAAGACTGAGGACTTAAACAGCTACCAAGTCTTGGGTTTTTTAAGATTCATGAAGCCACTCCCCAGAGTTCTATAAGCAGCAAAGACTGATTGAAAGAGGAGTCTCTGGACTATGCATCAGCCTTCAACGCATACGGGAAGCTGTCCCTCAAGGAGAGTGGGTTTTCAAGGATGCGGTTGCCCCTGAGTAGTGCTTTTTCTAGTATTAATTCCCATCACCCACACTTCAGTAAGAAACTCAGGTATCTTAATTAGTTTGCTAAGCTGGTGACTTTCCTGTTACAACACATTTGTCCAGCAGTTACAACAAAGGCAACGTGACCCACAGCTCTTCGTGTATTTCTGATCAAATATAGTGATTCAGTTCTAACAGACTGATCACCTGCTATCTTGGACCTCAGGTTCACGACCTCTGTCCTTCAAAATATCTGGGTATGTTTCTAAATGTTCATCAATTACTCAATGTTTCTTAACTCTATTATGATAGGCACTGCTTCAAAACAAATCTCCGTATACAAAAGTTAGGTATACATCAATGTAACCTAGGCAGGGTTCTAAAGGCCCCACCTATAACTGAATTAAGTTCTTGACAACTCAAAAATACTTAGTTAACATTTAGTTACGAGTCTCTCTAGTATACCTCCTATTGCAAAAGAAGTTTCCTCCCATGACCAACTGAGGCTGAAGGCAGCAATGCTCTACGGACAGGGATAAGTGTCTGTCAAAGTGTTAGTGAGATGTGAGAGATAGAGACAAGGTAGCGATTTCCACTTTATTTAGACATTAGAATGGAGAGATGCAAGGAATTCTACCAAACAGTGCCAATTTTTATCTCTATATTTTCTCAGATTTCTTCTGTCTCCCTTACCTGGTCCCTAAAGTCACATCCAAATCCCTCCTCCTCTCTGGACATAAGAGGTATGAGACAAAGCTTCTCTGTGGGTGCCCAGGGAGCCCCTTCTGGCTCTCTCCTATAGCTTCTTGGAATATCTTAATTGATCAGCCATCTCACTTTGCAGACATTAGTTGCCTTTTATCTTAAGTAGTAATAATTCCCCACAAGTTGAGGGGCAGGAGAAAAGCTTACATTGTGTCCGGCTGATTTCCAGGTCTAGCATCTCTGCCTAATGTTCCAGCCTCCTCTAACACTACTGTGACTCATTTTTGCGAATGGCAAATACACCTCTTCAAAGTCAAGCTGAAGCTCCAGCATACAGCCTTATTTTGAATAAGGGTCTTTACATAATGTAATTAAGCTAAGGAACTCAAGATGCGTTCACACAATATTAAGGTGCACCCTACCCTAACTCCACTGACATGACGAAAGACAGAAAACACAAATATGCAGGTAAGAAAGCTGTACAAAGATGGAGACAGAGTTTAGAGCGATGTTCTACAAAATAGCCACCAAAATAGTTTGAGAAGGATGGATCAGATTTGCCCTAAGTGCCTCTGAACAGAAACCAACCTTGATAATATCTTGATTTGTGACTTCTAGCCCCCAGGACCATGAAAGAATACATTTCTGTCATTTGAAGCTACCGAATTTGTGGTCATTCGTTACAATGCCCTAGGAAATAAGCGCACACATTATTAAATCATTCCTGTCTTCTGATTCTCCATGCCACTAAAAGTCAGAGCACTGTGATCTGTTTTATTTGGTCCCTGCATTACAGATTGCTGTAATGGTGGGGGAGGGAAATTTATAATAGGATTCTTTAAGTCATAGATTTTGAAAGATACAACTTTTCTCCAAGGCTTTATTTTTTATCATTATTTAATGGGCTTTCCACATCTGTTAAAAATACATTTTATTAGATGAAAATATTTTTTAGGAAACAACCCAAAACATCTATAAAAACATATACCTGTCAAAACATTAGTTGCTGATCAAGATATAACTGTTATAAATCTCACTCTAGTATGTTAACATGTACTTGATTTTTAATATAGATGCCCCACATTTTGCCTCTGGGCTTCAAAACACATAAATCACATTCTCAGATAGTTTTCTTCTTTGGAGTTAAAATTTTAAAATATGGTGTCTTCTTTTTCAAAAAGCAGTTAAATGAGTAACTTTATTTTGAATTTTAAAATGTCTGGAATCTCACATTTACCAGTGAGATTTCATCAGTTGCATAATGGATTGTCAAATGTCACTATTGTGCTTTACTCTCAAAATAGCTACATGCTGTATGCTTAGGAAAATATCATATCATTATAAAGTAATTCTGGGTTCTAGTAGATTACTTAGTAATTATACTTAATATTGCAGTTCAAAAAGTGATTACTATGAAAGCTCATTATAAAAGGCAGAAATAGTCACATATGTGCCCTTAATTATATCTGCCACAATAGGAGTTAATGTTAATTGAAATGATTTATAATTATTATAGTAACTCAATTAAAAGGATGCACTAGAATCGATAACCAACTTTCTAAATAACAAGGGTCATTTCAGTTCCAGAAAACTTAGGTCCTCACAATCTAATTCTGTTTGCTTCTTAGCAAATATTTTCAAAAAAATTCTAATTATGTATTCACCCTTATCTCCCTATACTTAGGACTAGCACCTGGAAGTACTCCATAAGTTTATACTAGAAAAATGAATACATGATTTGTATGATTTGTTAAGGGCAATCTAAAATTGGATAATTTATTGAAAATGTGTCATGAATATCTAACTTGATGATTCTAGAGTAGTCAGAGGTCATCGAACCCTTTGGAAGTGACATAGAGGCTCCATACCTTTTTCAGTAGTATGTATGCAAATTCAAGCTTTGTAGACACATTCAGCTGGTTCAAGGATTCCCCAAAGCCTATTAGAGCTCAACTCTAAGCCTAGCTCGCTCCAGTTAACTTGGTATTTTCTGTGCTTATCCATCTTACAGCAAAACACAGGGTTTCATTACTCGTTTTACAACTGCATTGTCTACTAGTGTGTATGGACACCATGTGTTTTAAACACCTCATCGTTGATAGACGTGTTAACAATGCTTAATGTTGTTTATTAAAAAATAACTAGAAGATTTTGGATGTTCTGCATTTAAGGTTCTGTGATCCTTACAAATCTATATGTATATCAAAATACCTTATATCCCACAAATACGAACAATAATTACAAGCAAATTAAGACAAATATAAAAGTTATAAAAGAAAATGACTGTAGCTGACAGTAGCGTTTTATGAACCATACTAAGAGCTAGCAGGTGCTTATGGTTAGGTACATCCCAGGGAAAATAATAGGAAATGGTGTTCCTTTTGCTAGTATTCAAACAGATATCTAGAAAGATAGAGCATTATCTTACTCCTAATTTGTTTTGTTTCACAATCACTTCAAAATTAGCAGGTGTAGGAATTATATAAAATCTATTTCTTCAATGGGTGACAATAAACATCATACACTTCCAAAGCAGCTATATACCCCACTGAAGACTAAGACAACCAAATGCACAAGATCTGATCTGTGAGAGATGCTCGGCTCTACTGATGAAGTCTTGTTCTTCATCCATTCCTAGTCAGGGGCATTTGCGAGCCACACCTCGTGGTAAGATAATATCCTGGAAGATGAACAGGGTATGAATGTCTGGGACACGCTTACTAAGAGTTTAAGGCTTTCAGAATCCCAGGTCTGGGATTAGTTGGGCGTAGGAAGTGCCAGCAAGAGGTGCTACCTTTGGGAAGCTGGCCTGCTTCACCAAAGACCCAAAGCAAAGCTCAGGAAGTACCATGTGTGGGGCAGGAGAGACTGCTCAGCAGCTAGGTGTACAGGCAGCTCTTGCAGAGGGCCCATGTTTCAACACCATGTCAGGTGGCTCTCAGTTGCCTGCGACTCTAGCTACAGAGGCATCTGACCTTCACTGGAACTTGCATTAGCAAGCAGGCAGCCTTCCACACATACATCATACATACATACATACATACATACATACATACATACATACACAAAAACAAAAATAAAATTTTATAAATTCAGTGTGACAATTAGCCTCGGAATCCAGAAGAAAGGAAGAAAGGGGCACTGCAGGTGAGGGTAGAAGGGAAGCTTAAGTCAAGGCAATGCAATAACACAGTATTTTTTTGTTCTTCTCCTTGATTCTGTTGTATACACTAAACCGTGAGAGGGAACAAGATTAAATGAGTCCAAAGTTCAATTCATATCTGAGTTGCAGAAGCCTGGCAGAGAGTCTGAAAATGCAGTGTGTGGGTTCTGGAGGCCTGAAAATATTACCTATTTCAGAATTTCTCTGGGGAACCAAATACTTGGGACCTTGGAGCAATTTTTATGACCTTTCTTCCTCATTTTTTATGGCAGCATATAGCCTCAGCGTAAGCTCCGAGAGAGTTAATCTAGATTAGAACACATCTGCCATGCCATTACATCAACAAGGGATATAACCCCAGTCCCCATTCCTCAGCCATACAGCGCACTGCCCGCATCTCCCCTGATCTACATAATCACTTGTCAAGATGAGTGATTTCCATTGGCTTGTCAATGTTTCTAGGTTTTTTTTAACATTACTTGTGATTGATTTAACATATTTTAACTGACATACATTTCTATGCAACTGGATACCATGAATGAATATATTTGATAGATATTTCTTCTTCCTTCTACTTCCTAAATGAGTTCAGTGTTCATGAAATGAGCTGAATTTCCCTGGAGAATTAAATTCATTACACTGTTGCCTCTCAGTCACAGGTGATACCTGAACACACAGATATCCCAATGCATTCCTTTATCTTGCCTAGCAGAGCTGGCCTAAGAAGGGTAAAGAAGTCTATTCCCATTTCTGAGTGAACTGTTTTAGATACCCCTTTATCCCAAGGAAAAAATGTAAAACTTCACAGCTGCAAAGAGTACACACACTTCAGAGGAACCCTGTCTCGAAAAACCAAAAATAAAAAAAAGTAAATACACCTTCAGAAAAACCCTGTCTCAAAAAACCAAAAAGAGAGTACACACACACACAAATAAGAAAATAGTTGATATAAGTAAATTTTCTTGAAAATATTTACAGTCATTTCATGACCCAATACTGAGGGATTAGCCTCTGAGTTTAAAAGTTCAATTCATACTGATGCATAGGTAGGGGTGTGTGTGTGTGTGTGTGTGTGTGTGTGTGTGTGTGTGTGTGCGTGCATGCAGGTAAAAACTTTCATAGATATAAAATAAAAGCAAGTAAATTGTTTTAAACAAATTTAATCCAGAGTACTCCCTCAACAACTGATAAAGGGAGAGATCTAAACATAACTACCATAGACTCTTGTAACATGGAGTGCAGCTCAAATGTAAATAACGATTTTTCTTTCTTCTGTTTTCTGTTCTTGTTTTTTAAAGTTGTAGGGTCATTTTTGTTGTTGTTGTTGTTGTTGTTGTTGTTCTCATTATAATTTTATTTTCTAGCTGGGTGGTGGTGTCACACACCTTTAATCCCAGCTCTCAGGAGGTAGAGGCAGGTAAATTTCTGAGTTTGAGGCCAGCCTGGTCTACAGAGTGAGTTTCTGAACAGCCTGGGCTACACAGAGAAAAACCTGTCTCAAGAAAACAGAAACAATTCATATTCTGATATTCACAAATGGAATTTTCAGTGACTTGCAAAATTACTAAAATACTATGTTTTAAAAAGAAATACTCATGGGAAAGAGGCCATTCTAGAAGTATGCTTTCCTCACTTGTTCCTCCACCAAGACAGAGTGACTACCTTCCTCCACAGAAAACCTTGCTACCTTTTGCTGCCTGAGAATGGAAACTAGAAAACTCATGCAAGGGTGTTCCTTCCCTTCTGCTAATTAGAGCAGATGTGTGGCTGGTGCACACTAGACAGGCAGTGGTGTTCTTTAGAATTGAGGTAGAGGAACAGAAACTACTGAGTTGCATTCCAAATCATTGTCAAGTTAACTTTGTCCCTTGTAAGTGTGAGGCAGGGAGGGAGAGAGAGAGAGAGAGAGAGAGAGAGAGAGAGAGAGAGAGAGAGAGAGAGAGAGAGAGAGAGAGAGAGAGAGAGAACTACCCTTGGCCTTTGACTATCGCCCAGATATTTAGACTTAAAATCATTTTTTATACAACACTAAAACTTTTTAAGCATTTAGTTTAAAATGCCCTTAGATTTGGCAGAGTTCTGGGCATCTGACTATAGTTAGGGTTAGAGTCTGAAGAGGGCAACAATCTTCTGAAGACTAACAGTGAACAAAATGGCTTCCTGAAGACCAGATCTGTAGCTAAAACGGTTATATCACCCATAATCCTCGAAGAAAGTACACATCTGTCTGAACACCATCAGATCTGTGTATCCTCATCATGGAAATGCTGAACTTAAAACAGATTTGCTTCCACATGGTTCAAGTACTTTCAAGTGTCGCCTGAAATATTTCCCTTTACTCATACGCCACTGTCTCCTCCAGTCTTCCTTCTCTACTGTTAGTATACGTAAGCTTGTTTTACTTTTATCGAGATAACACTAAGTTTAGAAGTTAGTGGAGAAAGCTTATATCTGATGAATACAAAACTCAATTGAATAATAATGTCTTTCTGGGATAGTTTACTCTTTCTCTAACAAATGACAATAGTACTTACATTCTCCCCCCTGTTCTCCCTTAACAATAAACCTTAGGATCTTTTTGTCTTGGTCCATGGAGAGTAGCTTCATTCTTTCTAATGCTTCATAGCATGTCATTATGTGGATATGACAAACGTAATAACCGTTCACCTCCAATTGACTGCATATATTTTCAAGCTTCTACCTACTAAAGACACCACTGAATGAATAAACTTAGACTTATAATTTCTTATGCATTAAATTTATTGATTAATGTATTAAATTTATAAACAACTTAAGTGTAGTTAAATTCCCGGGTCAATGTATATATCTTTTGAAAATATATTCACCATAGTGTTATACTAGTTTATATACACCATGAATGCCAGGAGTAACAAAGAGAATATTGTCAAAAATTGCCTTTGGTGAGAAAAAAATGTCATATTTATAAAAACTGTACACTTCTACCTTTTAAGAAAGAAATGAAGAGAGTAAGAGACCTTGGAACACTCAGTCCTAAATATGATGTCACCATCAAATTCCTCCACTATTTTGGTGACATTGCCTATCTTTTTGGTCCTGACGTCTAGACTCCTCTGTGTACCATCTCTAGGCCATTTTCATGTATTTACAATATCTATCATCATTCCATAATTTGTCTTTTCACTTTTTAAGTGGTGTCTTTTCAAGCACAAAACCTGAAACACAGATACATCCCCCATATTTTCTTCTAAGAGTTTTAACTTCTTTATTTTGCCTCTTGATTTGTTTGGAAAAGTATATATTTTCCAAGCTATTGTTTGTTATTATCATTCAGTAATCAGTATTATTTTCACAATTTGAGGTTCTCTACGATTTCCTATAAATTTTAGGATGGCCTAATCCATTTTAACAACAAAAAGGTTTTTTAAAAAGCTAATTGGAATTTTGACAGGGGTCCCACTGAGTCTGTATATAAACAGGAGTGTTTCTATTGCTATAGATCTTTAATTTCTTTCATCAGTACTTTATTGTTTTCAGTGTAGAAGTCCTATATTTTATCGGTGAATATTTTATTCTTTTTTCTCTCTCTATTGATATATATATTATATATATTATATATAATATATATTATATAATTCAAGCGTCTTTTGTGGTTGTAAATCTTGAGTCACAGTTAAAATATCTCTATTTTAAAAGTATAAAATAATACTCCTTCTTAATTTTATAACCTTTATAGTTTTCTTATCATCATTTAAATCTTCATTGCAGCGGGGAATCATGTGATACAGGTTCAAATTATTTTTCCCATTTGGCACATGTGCTCTAATAATAATACAGAGTTTCTGTTTCTCGCTAGTCTAAGGCACCTTTTTAATGATCTATTAAGTTCCTTGTGTGTTTGCATATCTCTAGTCTATACTCAAGGACCAAACTGTCTGGTTTCAGGTCTTTATAATAAGTTAGTTTACATCTGGTGACATAGGGAGGCTATTTTGTTCTCACATTTTCCTTTCTTCACAATTTTAATTATTGCTCTTACCCATTCTTTCTCAGATGACCTGTAGGACCTTATCGCCAAATTTAAAAACTTGTTTTAGTTTTACTGAGATAACACTGAGTTTAGAAGTTAGCAGAACAAATTTATATCTTCATGAAATGGAGTCTTCTTGTACAAAAATATCCCATGCAGTCTGGTTCGTTCAAGTCTTTGATCGACTTTGTTTGTAAAACTTAAAATGCTTCTTAATACATGGACAACTCTTGTTTTATTTCGTGTTCAATCTTATTTACTACTCTTATAAATTAGGCATTTTCTTTTGAGATGAGGGGGCTATCAGTCCATTATTAGATAACATACGGAGGCTGGGAAGACTGCCTGTGGTGGTGGCGGGAACTGGTGACCTTACTTGTTACATCTTGTTGGAGCAGAGACTAGGCCAGAATCAGATGCAGACATCATCTTCAAGGCCTGCCCCCTCTGAATGCCCCAAATCTCCCTCTTGTACCCTTGCTTTCTGCCAGGAAGCTTCCACCATCTCTTACCACAGCACCACCAACTGGGGAGGGACCTGTGTTCAAATACAGGAACCTGGGGGTTGGAGGTATTATACATTGAATCTACAACAGGTACTATAAAGACCCCAAAAGTCTTGATCCTCTCTGAGATACCACATACAAAGCAAATCCTATGATATAACTATTCCTGAGGAGAGTTGGCCTAAATTGTTTCACTACAATGTGATGGATGATGATGATGGGTTTCAAGTTTTCTACATGCCTGACAATCCCAAGCATGAATACCTGGGACATCACTTGTTGTACATAATGAACAGGAAGGGGGTGGGGAAAGTGTAAAGAACGGGATGACGGTAATGCTGTCCTTTCAGATTTTTAGCACAATTAAGGAAAACTAGCACAACTTAGGTTATGAAACCTGCAATTAACGTATTGAAAATGAGTTTTCAGTCATTCTTTTTATTTGTTTGCAATCAGCTGTTTACTTTTCTACCAAAGACTCAGTGTATACAAATTCATGTTAGACAAAAGTTAACTCCTAAGCTGCTATTTTTCCCCCAGGAACATACATATATATAAATGAGCATCTCTGCGCAGTCAATTCAAATAAAGAAACAAAGCTACGGATGCCATGAGGCAAAGACAGAAAGGATATCATTTCTGTGACCTAGGTCTTAAGAACCTATTTGCCTTTTTTTTTTCCTGGTTGTTTAGGAAAGTCTGCATTCATTTTCAAATGTACAAAGTGAAGCCGACATCACTCACAGGAGAATAGATAAAAATCTGTCATGAAGACAGAAGAGATGAATACCGTAAGCCAGCCATTTCCTTCAGAGTCAGGAAGTATCTAGTTTATACCGTGAAGCAATGTGCCAATAAAGCATAATTGGTATTGAAATATACCACTGAAGAAGATCTTCATGTTTCAGGCTTCCACGATTTTTGCTCAGTCCTCACTCCACAAATACAATGTAGAGGCAATATAAAATATGCCTATTGCACAAAACAAAGATGCAGTAATTCAAGGATTTCTTACATAGAAATGTAGGTTTTTACATGTGTATAAGCACATATATCTACATATTTTCTACAGGTATATTCTTATTTATATTATATTTATATAGCAATGTTAAATGAAAGCAACATACATTATAATAGTAAATGTCATTCTTCAAGGTCATTTAACAAATAAAATATAGAGCATAAATTAATGTGGTAATGAAGGTATATTTTATTCTAGAAATAAGGAATAATAATTAAGAACATTCCATCCTGGGAAAAGTGGGAAGAGACCATGCTATTAGCCCAGGCTTTCCCAAAGAAAGATGATAATTCTAGCTCAGACATTCTTAAAAATGCAGGCACTTGCCATGCTCACGAATGAGATTAATTTCAAACAAAAGCATGCTAGAAAATGTCTTAGAAATTCTTCTGGAAATTAGTAAGTATAGATATATTTCATTCTTATTTTCATGCCACATTTATATCTGACCTTTGAGGTATGTAGTTTATGGAATCACTTTGATTTCTCCACATTTCTCCAGGTTGCTATCTCATACCCATGTGTCACTTTTTTTCCATAGAGCATATATTATCTTGTTGAATCTCATTGTAAGTCTATGGAGACTTCAACTATAACTATTTTTATCAGAGTAAAAACAGATTAAAAAAAAAATACTCAGAGCTGTGACCACCAGCAAATAGTTGAATGGAGAGGCTTGATCCGCTGCTCTAGAGTTCAAGCTCTCTAAGATGCCAGGTCAGAGGCTGCTTTGTGTCCTCTTTTTGTTTTGATTTCTACTTAAATTAAGAACTTGGAACAAGATGAACCAAGAAGCAGATATGGTATATCACTGGAAAATTTTTTGACTCTTATTTTCTCAAAGTCAGTTGAAATTCTGTAGGACCCCCAATCAATCTCCCATCCAAAAACATAAAGTGCAAGGTTTTTTTTTCCACAAGTTGCAGACTCTGTAGTCAATTTCCTTTCAGCTTTACTCTAAATGTATACACAACCTGAGAGGACACTCTATGTGACTCTCCGAGGTCAGCAAAGGGACTCTGGAAGGGATCAGACTGATAGCTCGAGTGTGCACGGGGCTTTGACAAGCTCTTTTATCTTAAGTGACAGTGTTTCCTCTGCCCCTAGCCTTCCATTCCTCCCATCCCTTGTTTTCCATCCTTCATGCCTTACAGATTTACTCTTCTTCCTGGCTTTGATTAGCCTGCCCCCCAACCAACCTCCACCCGGCTTTCCTGTCCTCCCTTGGCCAAGAGTGCTATGACAAGAGAGAAGCACTCTATCATAATGATGGGACGTGTCAGGTGCACAAGATAAATGCAAATTTCATGGCCCTACTGTCTCATTCCGCCAAATTTTATGAGACTGAGAAAACTTGGAAGCTTATGCTACGGGGCCATTTGGTTGGCAGGAAAGAGAGCAGACTTTTTCCAACACCGTCTGTTGGCAGCTCCAGTGCTAGATTTACAGCAAGGGACGAAGATTGCTTTGGCTATTGAGGCTGCTACTCGGCCAGCTGGGGGCCTCTCAAGTGAGGGAAGAATGATGGCGTAGGTCCTGGGAGAGAGTGTTCCACTTAAGCACTCCCAGTGACAGCTTTTTGGTCCTACCTTGGGCTGAGGAATTTGGCCCCAGCGAAGAATGACTGGCCTCATTCACAGACAGTGTCACTACCCAAATTCGCGGTGCCACTCAAGACTGGCATCCGTGGAAGGGCTGAACAGGGAGGCAGTGTCTGGGGTGAGAACCTGGGTGCGGGTTTGTGATCTGCTTTTGTGTAAGTTTGCAGTTCTAATATCGACTATTGTTTCCTCTACTCTGAAACTGTTAGTCCCCTGGGAGATAGCGAGTTTGAGACAAGCTGCGGCACAATGGTTGAAAGCCTGCACCCTGGAGCCACAGTGCCATAGTTAAAATCCAGGTGTCCTCTAGCGCAGAGCTGTGCATGTCCTTGTGGCACACTCTTGTCTTCTCTCCTTCTCAGCTACTTCTGATTCAAGCAGCTGAGCCCCAGGCCCGTGCCCTGAAAGCCTCCCTGAGAAGAACAGAGGTTGCGATGGAGTTTGTTGAAATAATCAAAGACAATAAGGTAAGTTAAATGCTTAGAACTTGGACAACGGAAACACTCAACGAGGAATGCGGTTATTATCATTGGGGAGCACACATTTTTCCTGTCTTGAGCAGGGTTTTTTTTTGTTTTGTTTTGTTTTTTGTTGTTGTTGTCGCTTCACATTCTAGGGCAGTCAATCAGAAGACGCACAGCCCCAGTGAGAAATTTCAGAGCCAATTCTCAGACCTTACCTAGAAGGTGGAGTTAGTTTCTGGTACCACACTGGGTGACCCAGCTCCTGATAGAGGCTTCCAGATGGAAATGTTGAAAAAGGGAAAGATGTGGGTACCTCTTAAGTCTGTGACTGAGAACTGCTCACAGACAGAATAGACTCATGTTGAAGGTCAAGGATCAATGGTCTTTGCCAACTCAGATACAGAACAGTGTAAAGAACAGCAGCTGAGACCCAGATCAGTGTACTGAAAGCGGAATGTCATTGTGGAGACAGACGTGGACCATTGGAAAATGGGAATAACTTGCAAAAGAAAAGTAAAATCTAAAATGAGTGTGTTTGATGGTCGCACCATCAGATGTCTTCAGGATTAGGACATAAACACCCTAATGCTGCGCTCTTGCCCTGGGGTGACTACCAAAAGCTCTGGCAGGAACACCCTAGTTTCCATAAGGAGTATCAGCTTCCTCAGCCAAGCCTCTCTTCTGCGGGTCCTGCACATCCAAGAGTGGCCAATCTATGAGGCACCTGCCTAGAGCAAGGAATTAATAGGCACTGAGTACATCAGTAGACGCAGAGAAAACTCTTCTGCTTTGTAGCTTAAAAGTGCCAGTGACGTGCTCGGCGCTCAGGTCCGAGGAAATGCTATAATTTGTGTGGCAGACACTGAGCTAGGCCTTTTAGATCTTTCAGAAGAACATTAACTTCCACATCTACCCTCAAAAAACCCACCTGTACGTCAGATATTAAGGAGGGTCCCATGAAGGCTGAGTGAGACGGCAAAGAGGCAAATCTATGAGGCCTTGACAGGAGTGGGGGCAGAGGTTCTGTTAGGCCTTTTAAGAATTTTTGCACAATGCTTGGAACTGCTATTTCTTTACCTTATATGGCATTGAAAAGGAATCTTTGAAAAGGCTCCTAGTACAAAAATCACATTAACTCTGTAACTCCAATAACAATAGCCGTCGTTATCAGCACAGAGAGCATCTGTTGAATACCAAAAGGCACCCTGCCCACCAGGAAGAACTGTGAGTTAATAAATGATTTGTGTTCGAGAGGTTTAGAGAGAGCTTTGTCTCTCATGGCTTATAATACTCCACACACAGATCTTCTGTTTAGGCTTTCTAAACTTCCTACCAAGGAAGGGGCCCACCTCGGGGATCCCAAATAAATGATGTAAAGCAGAGTTCTCAAGAATGTCCTATAACTTCCTGAAGAAAGCATGTTCTAGAATCCACTGACTGCCTAAAATAGGGAAGGAGAAAATATGGAGTCAAGGAGGCATTCTTCAATCAATTATACTTTTAAATTATTTTCTTCGCACGATTTATTAGAACGAGACGAAAACCCCCTAAAGTTCTGAAGAAATATTAACATAACATGCCTGTAACTCACGCTGTGTTTAACGAGAGGTGCTGTTTTTCCTGCCATGGGGCCATAGCCCAATGAGTGATGACTCTGGAAAGGGTCACATACATATTCATCAAATTCGACACGCTCGTGTAAACTGGTTTTAATAGGCCATGACAGCAAAGTTGTGTTGGGCAAATAGCTGTGTATGGGCTTCTTCCCTCCACCGGCATACTTCACCATTAACACTCCGCATTCCACGGATGAAATATTAGCTTGTTAACTTAAGCCCGTCACTTGTTGTGACTTCTCTGTGGTAACCAAGTAAGGAAATCATCTTAGCTGCTTTCTTAGGGGCGAGTCTCGAATGTTACGATGCTCATTTTATCTTCAGGTTGTCATCACTACCATCCTACTCCCCAATCCTGGAACTTGGAACATTTATGCACAAATGTTCTATCCCATGGTGATATTACGTCCAATCCAGAATAAAGACGCTTGGTTCCTTTTTGGTCATTATCACACATGTTGTAGTTTTCCAACTTCTCAAAATATACTTCGATGCAAAACTGTTTTCTTCAACTCCCTACCAGTTTGGCATCCTTGACTATTTAAGCTGATGTTAATCCAATATAAGTTCTCCTTTGATGCAAGTCCTGGTAATGTTGTCAAGTTTACAAAAGAACGAAATCATCAGAAAATAACTGAAATTACAATTAACCCACTTAAAAAAAAAAACCTACCCAGCAATAAATTGAAATGTGTATGACGTACAGAGGCTATCAAAAAGAATAGAGCTCTGTCCATTATCTCAAGCCACTCAAACTCTGAATCAACACTGATAAATTATCTCACTGGATAATTTATCTGGAAGCTCCGGCTGCCTCAACTACCTATATCTAGATATTTATATTTAATTCAATTCAGGTATGTTGATGAATGACCACGTTTGGGTTTCTGTGTCGATGAAGTTTCTTCTTAGGTGAATTCGTATGTGTGGTTGACCCACTGGAAAAGAGGAGGCCATGCCTTTGAAGCCCCTGAAGACAGAGTCATCCTGGAGAGATTGGAGACGTCACCAGCTTTAAGTAGCGTGTGATGAATTCCAGAGAGTGGAAAACCAATCTGCCACTTAGAGCATGTGCCGTTTAATTATGGGATCGTCTCCTTCACCTCAGCTTTTCCAACCTCTTTCCCAAAGAGGAATTGAGCTTTGCCAAAATAATGGTTTGGCTCTCATTGCTGAATCCCCAGAGTGACACAAGCTTTAAGTTGACCTTAGCTGACAGGAAAGCAAACAACACAATAAAATATTTTGTCTGTAAGTAGAATTAAACTAAATGATGAGAAAAGATGTTTAAAGAAAGACTTTTTCTCATAAACTAGTCAGATACTTGGTTCCTCTTCGATGGTATGTTTCCTAGGGTAGAAGATGCAGATTCATGGGGTTCCTCTTTTAATTTCCTTATTCAGTTATGAATGAAGAGCACATTGGCATGGGGCTAAAGAGATGGCTCAGCAGATAAGCACACCGGGGCTGCTCTTACAAAGGACCCAGGTTCAATCCCTACCACCCACACAATAGCTCCCAATCGTCTGTTACCTCAGTCCCTAAGACTGGCCCTGTTCTAGCTTCTGAGGGCACCAGGCATTCACAAGTCACACAGACAAACACATAGGGAAAACCTTCATACATGTAAAAGTTATTTTTGGTGGTGTTTTATCCTAACAATATATATCCCAACTAAGACACCATCAGAGCCTGGTGGTCTCATCAGTGGGTAGACAACTGATTAGTACACCTTCCATTCTTCCAAACCCTCTGGTTGCCAATAGGTCAGCAGTACATGATAGGGAACAAGTCTCTTCCTCCTCCATAGCTGACTGTTGCAGGGGAGGTGACGTCTGTGGACAACTGCTGAGAGTTGCCATGGCCATGTCGTGCTGAGAAGATGACATTTCACACGGTCATTCTCTCCATTCTTCAGGCTTATATTCTTTATGCCCCACTTCACCATGTTCCCTGAGCTCCAAGACAGCAGGATTAATGTCTCCTCTAGGGCTCAGCCCTCAACTGTGCTTTCTTTTCGACATTCTGTGAATCCATGGGTGTTTGTATTTACCTCAGTTCACTGCAAGAACGGGTTTCTATGTGTAAGGGTGAGAACAGTTCCTGTGGGTATAAACATAGATATTCAGGGGGGCGCGGGTTCATGCTGTGTCAGTTAACTAAACTAAGCAATGATCTTAAGATTCCTTAAGATCGAAGACCTCTTCAGCCGTGGACCAGGTTTCTCGCATTGCACATGGATTTCTTCCTATAGAGAAAGCTCTAAGTGCAATCAGGAAGCAGCGGATTGCTCCCAAAGCAGAGGTGCCACTATTATGCCAATGAGCACATCTTGTCTGGTAAGTTAGTATTACAGTTGGGGGAGCTCATTGTTGGGTTAGACTGTCAATACTTTTCTCACACTATAGCCTTTGAAGAACCATCTAGCCCCACGAAAGTCAAACAGCAGGCAGGAATCTCCTAGCCTAGTTCCAACTTAATTTCTACATCTTGCATTTGAGGTTGAGATGTTCTTAACTGAAGATAACAAACACAACCATGTACATAACTGATAGATTGTGTGTTCTGTAACTTCACAGTTCTGGTCGAAGTTCACTAGGCTACTGGTGCCCAAGAACATAGGATATAATTTGCTAGATTTCTGTATTTTTGGAAAAGAAATCCATTTGTAACTATTCTAATGAATTGAAAACGTTATGTCCAGAAAGTCACATTGCC
Source organism: Arvicola amphibius (assembly GCF_903992535.2). Lineage (NCBI taxonomy): Eukaryota > Metazoa > Chordata > Mammalia > Rodentia > Cricetidae > Arvicola > Arvicola amphibius. The sequence goes on from NC_052047.1 coordinate 80,928,336, forward strand.
TTCAATGACCAGAGAATAGAGGAAAGAGATGAAAAGCGTGGCTTCCTTGGCATGGCTGCCCATTACTAAAAGTCAGAAATAGTTGATACATTTGGCAAATGCAGGAAAGTGCCATCTGGTATAGATTTCCTTTCAACTCATTGGGAGGATTTCAGGATCAGAGACAATAATTGAAAGCTGTTGTCTTGGGTGTGGTATTTTATTTAGTGCCTCTCTCTCTCTCTCTCTCTCTCTCTCTCTCTCTCTCTCTCTCTCTCTCTCTCTCTCTCTCTTTCTCTTTCCATTAGTTTCTGATAACCAAGCCGTCTGAGTTGGCATGAATCTTCTTACGCCACCTATACTTACACTTCCTACAAATTTCCATACGCTAAGAACGAACACTCATAAATAACATGCAGTTTGCATCTATTTTGTTTCAAACTGCTGTGAGCATCAAGGTCTACTTACGAGGGGGGTACTTTTGGTTACAGTGGGTCATTGAGAACTCGGGCCAAATGAATTGAAGTAAGCAGAATGAATGGCACTGTTGGTCATAACTGAATGCTGGGTCTGAATGAGGCCACTCAAAGCAGATCACACATGACTTTAATCCACTGCTCTGCCCAGCATTCCCCGGGGATAAATCTGTCTCCAGTTTTTATTTACATATTATCGTTTTACCTTATGTCACTGTCATAGTTTCAGACTTGAGTAAATCCACATTTAAATAGTGATTTGTCTCCTTTTGATAGTAAATATTCTTGTAAGTGGTGGTTAAGATTAAAGGGAATTTGTTGACAATAGGTAGACAGAGCTATTTAGGATTAAATGAAATTATATACTCAGCCAAGAGAGCATTCTTTGGGAAGCTCCATCCTGCAGGTGCCGGTTGCCCTACAAATGCTGCCTTTGAAGGCGCAGTGATAATTCCCTATAAGGAAAAAGAAAGAAAAGGAGAGGTGGAGAAACAACACATATAAATACGTTCTCAGCTCCCTAGACTCCCTGGGCGGGGCAAATCCTGCCTGGTCCGGACAAATCCTGCCTGGTCCAGCCCCCCAGACGCCACCACTTAAAGGTTAGCAAAGGGTTCTTTTGAGGTGACATTTAAACCTTTAATAGCTCCCAGCCAGTTTGGGCAGGAATCATTTCCCTCACTGGAGGCAGAGGCAGAGGCGGAGCCCCATACTGCTCAGTTACCTGTCTGCAAGAGGCTGGGGTGAAACCTTAGCTGGGTGGCTTGGCAGCAGAGGGTGGAGCCCGCCCTGTCCTGTCTGCCGGCCTTGCCCTCCACCCTAATTGCACCAAAGGCCCAAAAAGCTTCAGGTTGCCCATTAGGCTCTTGCTGAGATTAGCAATTATAATATCGGTTTTCCCCACACAGGTCTGACGGAATGGTTGGAAGAGCAGAGGTGACTCAAAGTTTAGGAAGTCCTGGGGAAAGTTTACCAGTGCCTGCTGTTTTCCGGTCAACAGAATTGGCCTTTCCACTCCGAGCATTGGCCACAAACAGTAGGAACTCCTTTCAATCACTGCCAGCGACACTTCATTTCTGTCATATATGACCCTTGGCAAACTGCAACTCAGCGAAGAACATTCTTTCCAGAAAGGAACCAGACATCGTTCAGCTAAAGACGATTTATGGTGGGGACGCGGGGCTTGTTTGCTTTTGTTGGCCCCCTAGAGCTACTCAGCCAGCGAAAATGAATCGTCCTTTTACACAGCCACGCTGATAGGAGGATCCTTCCTGGGAGGCCTGGGGAGGGTGGACACCACCCTGGACTTCTTAGTGATTTCGCTACTTTATGGCTTTGTGTCTGCCTCTGCTGCTGTGACCCAGGATCCTTGGGCTCTCCCACCTGAACAAGCATCCCAGGCACTCTCCGCTCCACGCCAGTGTTACGGTCATGCATCCTTCAGTTTCTCTGCCCATACTTCATTTGTTTAAAAATAATTAGGGAGAGAGTTTAACAAACAGTAATAATTGAGAAGTTCTTCCCTTTTTTTGGTTTTTTGTTTTGTTTTGTTTTTTCAAGACATGTTTGGTTTCTCTGTAGTTTTTAATCCTGTCCTGGAACTGGCTCTTGTAGACCAGCCTGGCTCCAAACTCACAGACATCCGCCTGCCTCTGCCTCCCAAGTGCGCACCACTTCCGCCTGGTGTAAGTTCTTCCCTTTGGCCAAGGTTCCCAGGTTCCCGACCACAGTAGCCTTTGCTTATCTGCTGCATGAAAATGCATGGCCCCCATGCAGCCATCTGTCAGAATTTGCCAAGCAGTACAGTGATAAGCCTCGGTAATGTTGTAGCCTGTGTATCTCTCAAAATTTTATTATTATTTAGGGGGAAAGAATTAAGTGGAGTTACTGTCTAGCTTTAGTTTTTATTGAAAACAACAAAAGGAATTTTAGCACCAGTGGCAGTAATGGCTCCACAAAACTGGCATATAGCATGCCACAGAACTGCTTACTTATATGATTTTCTAAAGCAATGAATATGGTTGTATATGCACTGAATATAATAAAATACTTGTTCTGTAGCAATGCTAATAATTACTACTAATATTGATATTAATAATATTAACTCAGAGCATATATGACTGGGTATATAAACTTGAAATGTATTTAATGCTCCTGAATTGTGGACTATGAATGCTAAAATTATAAGTATTTGGACTATGAATGCTAAAACTATGAGTATTATGACATATGTACTGACTATAATAAGACATGTATCATAATAATTATATTGGATATTAATTTATTGAAATTCTATTGATCAACTTGGTAATTTGTTAATACTATCATAATTATGAATGTTAGTAATTAATATTAAGACTATATGCAGCAGAGATGAGAGAAGTGTGATTGTGTCCAGTGCCATACTGAACCATGTATTTATCGAACACTAAAATGATTATATCACGTGAACCAGCCACAAATAACCTAAAATATTAACCTAATAGTAATAATAATATTAAGTTGAGCATGTCTGGCTCAGATGGTTGGCATCATTCTTAGCACTGGTCCTAGCAGACAGGTTGACAGCTGACCATCCATGAGAAGAAAGGTAGAACTTGGCCTCTAGAACCATTCATTCCAGTCCTGGTTCAGGGGGCCATGAACATAGAGGGTAACAAAGCGATAGGCACCGTCTTCTCAGAATTACTCAAAGACTTTTTAACAGGCAGGGATATAGATTTCCAGAAAACCACATATATTTGGGGAAAATAGGGGTCATTCTCCAGAGGCTTTGATCTGCTCCTTGGCATTTCACAGAAGGCAGCCAGACCATGTTGACTCAACACCAGCAGTGCAAGCTGGGACCAATTAATTTACACTGCTTCATGTGCGAGCTGCAGCCTGGCCTGGTGCGTTCTGTCCTGGCTTAACACAGAGTAAGAGTTCAGTATTAGCAGACTTTGTAAAATTGATAAAGCCAATAGGTGATGTGATTGTTTTTTATAAGCACCCAAGCCCATTGAACAAGCTTCTGTGACTTGCTCTGGTCAATCTTTTCAACTTTTAAATGTCCCTTTGAAGTCCATGACACTGTAAATTTTAAAAATATGAGCCATATTTTTCTCTATCAGAGAACTGGGGCATTGAGTTGGGTTGGTTTTTTGGGTATAAAATTGAAATGAATTCTACAAAGTGAACCACTGGTGTCTTGGTTTCACGAACATTGTTCACCAGCAGTTTACACTTTCTAGAATAGTTGTTAATTGGTTGAGGTTCATTACCTAACACTATGATCATTGCTTAGGAAGGAAGGAAGGAAGGAAGGAAGGAAGGAAGGAAGGAAGGAAGGAAGGAAGGAAAAAAGGAAGAAGGAAAGAAAGAAAGAAAGAAAGAAAGAAAGAAGGAAGGAAGGAAAGAAGGAAGGAAGGAAGGAAGGAGGAAGGAAGGGAGGGAGGGAGGGAAAGGGTTGCTCTATACCAAGCAGAGCTTTTTTTCATACTTTTTTTTTTTTTTTGGTTTTTTCGAGACAGGGTTTCTCTGCAGCTTTTTTAGAGCCTGTCCTGGAACTAGCTCTTGTAGACCAGGCTGGCCTCGAACTCACAGAGATCCGCCTGCCTCTGCCTCCCGAGTGCTGGGATTAAAGGCGTGCGCCACCACCGCCCGGCTTTTCATACATTTTTTTATTAATTATTTCTGCCTCCTCCCCGCCTCCCATTTCCCTCCCCTCCCTCTCCAGTCCGAAGAGCAGTAAGGGTTCCCTGCTCTGTGGGAAGTCCAAGGTCCTCCCCCCTCCATCCAGGTCTAGGAAGGTGAGCATCGAAACAGGCTAGCCCCCCCATCCCATGCCAGTACATGCAGTAGGATCAAAACCCAGTGCCATTGTCCTTGGCTTCTCAGCAGAACTCATTGTCTGCCATGTTTAGAGAGTCCGGTTTTATCCCATGCTTTTTCAGTCCCAGTCCAGGGGAATGGCATGGTTGGAATAAAGGAAAGGTGGATATGGGAGCAGGGAAGTATATATCTTAATTAAGGAAAAGCTATTTTAGGGTTGGCAAGAGACTTGACTCTAGAGGGGTCCCCAGGTGTCCAGAGAGATGTCCCCAGCTAGTTCCTTTGGCAGCTGAGGAGAGGGAACCTGAAACGGCCCGATCCTATAGCCATACTGATGAATATCTTGCATATCACCATAGAACCTTCATCTGGCGATGAATGGAGATAGAGACAGAGCCCCACATTGGAGCACCGGACTGAGCTCCCAAGGTCCAAATGAGGGGCAGAAGGAGAGAGAACATGAGCAAGGAAGTCAGGACCATGAGGGGTGCACCCACCCACTGAGATGGTGGGGCTAATCTAATGGGAGCTCACCAAGGAGAGCTTTTAAAGACCCACTTCAGCATTAGCTTTCTTCTGTTCTTCCTTCCAATACTTGTTGAACTTGGGCCACTCACTAGCAGGTGATCTACTGAATCTGGGGTGACTCTGTGACAGACCATGGGGCATACTGGAGGCAGAGAATCTGGATTTGTTAAAGCAGGATTTTCTAAGTGGCCTGTGCTTACAGAAGAAGTCTAGAAGCTGTCTTCCTGTGTGAGAGATGAATGACATGAACATCACACGGAATATGACATGGGGTGGGCACTACACAAAAGGCAGGACTGGATCAGCAGCGGATAAACTTTGTTGAGAAAGAAGAGTCATCTTTTGTATTTTTCAGCAAAATTAAATCCCCCATTCTGTGTGTGTGTGTGTGTGTGTCTGTCTGTCTGTCTCTCTCTCTCTCTCTCTCTCTCTCTCTCTCTCTCTCTCTCTCTCTCTCTCTGTGTGTGTGTCTGTCTCTCTGTGTGTGTGTCTGTTTGTCTGTCTGTCTGTCTGTCTCTCTCTCTCTGAGTCTGTCTGTTTGTCTGTCTGTCTGTCTCTTTTTGTGTGTGTGTGTCTGTGTGTCTGTGTGTCTGTGTGCCTGTGTGTGTCTGTCTGTCTCTTTCTCTCTCTCTTTGTGTGTGTGTGTGTGTGTGTGTGTGTGTGTTTGAGACTGTTCCTGTGTCGTCTTCTTTGTCCTTTAGCATAGATGAGAGAGTTCTTGCTGTTCTTCCTTACACAAACTAAGTGAAGGGATGGAGCTTGGGATCTAGTGAGAGATCGGCCAGTGACACCTGATTAAGGACAAGTTTTGGGGAGCTGACCTGACTCTGACCTGAACCAAAAGAATCTCCAGACAGAGAAAATTGGTTGCTTCTTTGGTGGGGAGAGAGAGAGATTCTCCCCCTCCCTGAGTTGGAGGAACAGAAGAAAGGCTTTCCCATGGGCTGGATGGGTCTGTGCAGAAAGGGAGGGCCAACATGAGATTGGGATCTAACCAGCAGGATTGGCTGGCAATGAGACATTTCATCAGAAACAGTGAATGTCCTACACGGAAGGGTCAAGATGAAGTTCCAGTGAGAGCCAAGAATAGTTTCACCAGTCTGGGTCTCTGGACCTTCAGGAGGGAGGGACTCATCGAGGACTCTCTCAACAGTGCAAGTGGGAATGGGGGGGGGGGAATGAACAGAACTGTTTTTAAGACCAGAAAGTGTATCACTTCTCAACTAAGTGGTATTTATCTTACTCCATTGACTCTGTGAACTCTCTGTCACCCCAGCCTTTCACACTGTAGTGACAGAAAACATGTGGAACAAGAGTGGAGGTGAAGAGATACCTGAGAACATAGTGAGAGAGCACACACACCGCCTTCCTCTCAGGCTCCCATTGCCTTTCACAGTAGGGAAAACAAAACACTAGTTCATTTGAACCTGTGGCTATCAGATGCAGGATGGAATAGAGAGGACACCTACTGCTAAACCAAGTTGTAGAGCTTCTCTAGAAATCGATATTTCTGCTGCTTTGTGGCTCGTTTCTGTGACTTAGTTATTTGAAAGGACCTCAAGGACTCTCTATTATCAAGTGATCAAACCTCCCTCCTCCCAGGGTAGAGAATGCAAGTGAAGAGCGAGTGGGAAGTTTCACTTCATCTCAACATAGATGAGTTCATCTGCTAATAGCACTGCCTCATAGTCCTGCTGTCTGAGGAGAATGTGAGTGTTCACTAACAGTTATGCTGTCTGAGGAGAAGGTGAGTGTTCACTCACAGCCGTGCTGTCTGAGGAGAAAGTGAGGGTTCACTCACAGCTGGGCTGTCTGAGAAGGAGATGCGTGTTTACTCACAACCATCCTGTCTGAGGGGAAGGTGAGGGCTCAAGGGGAGGTCAGGATCTGATAGAGGGCAAAGAATGACACCAGAATCAGAACTAAAACACTGACTCAGCACAACTGACTCCTGGGAAATGTGTCAAATCTCTCAGGAGAGAATCTCAGTTGTCTAACGTAACTATTAGTAGATGAGGGATAAGAGTGCCTTAAACTGGCATCATTTTTCAGCTATTTTCTGAAGGGGCAGTTGTCAGGTCCCAAAGAAACCAGGAGGAATAGCTAACTGTGGAGCCTATTAGCAGATCGAAGTGGCTCAATTAGTACATGTTGCTCCTCTGAGCTGTTTTCATCCCATGCCCTAGCTTAAACCTCTCCAGCCCAGAGGCATTGCTTCTTTAATCTACCTTCTCCTTTTTGTATGATCATGCCATTTTGGCTAGCACTTTCTTAATTCTCTTGGTCGTGTCTCTTACCCCTCTGTCTTCTCTTCCTCTCTCTCTCTCCTCTCACGGCCCATCTATTCTGCTGGCCATGTTCAATCCACTTTCTCTATCTTCTATGGACTCTTCCAGATGTCTCTGGCTGACCATACTCGCTTTCTCAATACTACAATAAAACCCTCTGTTCACCCATCCCTTAGAGTGGTCATGTCTGAAATTTCATTCATAGTTATGTAATAGCATTAGACTATGACCAGGATTAATGTTAACTGAGCTACAAGTGTTTAGCTAATTCACAAAGTCAGTAAAGGATCACCAAATAGTCAGCCTGCTAGCTCTAGGTGACATCAAACCCTTTAGAGAATGTCTTGCATTGTGTCTAGTTATCTTAACTTTGTTACATTCTCTGAAAGACAAAAAGGCTTGTTGCTAAATAAATGAATCATTAAGTGAGCCAATGAAGATGATAGCCAATTATACATGTCATTTTACCCAAATAATTGGCCCTGTTTCTCTACTTTGCTGGTAGAACGCCGAAAGCTGATTTGTTTGCCAGTCAATAGTATTACGTGGCTCATGTCATTATCAACCAGTTCCCTTGAAATGAGCAAATCTCTTGAGCCATATAAAACAAACATTTGGGAAACTGCCTAGAAATATCTGGTTCCTGGAGAGAAAATAAGTGAAAGAAAATAGACAAACATTCACTTGTGAAAAACACTCATCACCAATAAGAGGGGCTACCGGAAGTGGGAGCCAATTCACACTTCCAGGTGACAAAGTCATCTTCCCAACGTGGGAAGTAAAGAGAAGAGCCGGATTTTTTGTGTGTATGTGTGTGTTCTCTGAGGTAAGCAACCTCCTCATGAGAAGAGGAAGCAAAGCATCAAGGGAAGGGCCCCTCTTCCCATCCACATAAACTGTATGGGGGTCTGTGGGATTGCTTTGTGCTTTCAGAGGACCTGACTGATACCTTATGTTCCTTTGTGGTCGGTCCTTCTACCCAGCAGAGTTTCTCATCTCCCTAGCAGTTTTTTTTTTTCCTCCAGGAATAGACACTAAGATGCGGCCAATTGTTGAAAATCACCTTTGTCTGCGAAAATCAACTCTTTCTGAATAATTCTCAGGTGTGCCAATATGGTTTTGTCCCCCACCCAAAAAATGGTGATTGTTTTTAATTATTTATTATTATTATTAGTTTATATGCCTACTTGTTTTCTAAAGAGGAGAGAGAGAAAGATGTGGATGGGGATCTGGGAGGAGTTGGGAGAAGAAAAACAATAATCAGGATATATTGTATGAAAAAATCTATTTTCACTAAAAATGTAAATTATTAAAAAAAAATTAGAAAACCTCAGAATATATCTGAGTTCCTGTCATCAATTACTTATGTCCACCAATTTTTCCCACAGCAATAAGGATCTACTGTGAAGGTTCTTTTGATAAAGCAACCGTATCTCCAACTACCAAAGATTTGTTTTATGAAATCATGCTACATTGATTTATATTTTATGGGCATGCATTTATGCGTGTGCTATTCAGAGGTAAATGTGATCTCTTCCTTCAAATCACACTCCATCTTACTTTTCAAGACATGGTATCTTACTGAACCTGGATTTTGCCTTTCTGGTTAGGGTAGCTAACCAGCATGCCCCTGGGACCCTCATGTCTCTTCCCTCACTACAAATGTTGGGGGATGGGGAGCATTATAAATGCATGCCTCCATGCCTGGTGCCACCCAAACTCGGGTCCCCATGCTTTTACAGCAGGCAGTTTACCCACTGGGCCATCTCCTGATCTCCCCAAAAGTAGTATTTTAAAGGACCTATGAAAATGTTAAAAAAATGAACATGTCTTTACTGTTATTTTCCTAATAATAATTTTAATTTATAGATACAACTCATAATCAGTTTGGTAACTGTCCAAAGCTAGAGTGAAATGAGCTCACAGAAAACATCTTTAAATGTAAGGATGTTGTTTCTTGGTGTTCTTTGCATATTAAAAAGTCACCACTATAAAAGTTCAATGCTCTGAACACTTGGTTTTGACTTCCTAAAGATGCTGTCATCATGGCATGGCTATGAACTAATGCATTTGTGTTGAGGATGTAGGGTTTATATTTTTCCCCTCACAGTAAGTTTTGTTGGTGTCTTGTATAAAGGCAGATGATTTTCTGGTTATTGAGAGCCAAAGAGTATACTTTAGAAAACATTGTTTTCTCGCTCATCACAAGAGTCTACGGAAGGCATTCTGACCCCCAGAAAGATATTTATACTTTATTCGTACCTTTTTCCATTCCAACCCTCTATTACCTAAGTGGGTCAAAGATTTGGCACTTAAAATGTTTAGCACTTAAAATTCCAGATAGAACAGTGATAACATGACTTAAACAGAGACATTCTTTTGAAAAGAACTGAAAGAAAAGAGGGACCTTCTTAAAGCCTCAGCAACACTTCATAGACATGAAATTGATCCCCAACCCAAACAACTCTACGGTCCATTATCATAGGGTACATTTCAGAGCTATTTAGCTAGAGCATAAAGTTCAGTCAGGTGACCAAAATCTCCAAGAGCAAGTAAATGCATCAGGGGGTCAAAGGGCACAGGACTGAAAGAAACATCTGGATTTCATCTTTTGAACTTTTAATGGAAAGCCAGATCACTTGGAGCACATCTGGGGGATCTGAGAAGAAGAAAGGGCAGAGTGTTTTATGGGAGATTTGTTCTACTTACCAGCTCTCCCTTGGGTTGGATTCGAATCTCCTTAGATAATGTTATTTACAATATTTGGAATATCATGGGGTATCACTTGACATGTACTGCTTAATTATCTCTCCACTAAATAATACTTGCCTTGTTTAGCTCCTTAATTCAAGTTTAGCTTAAATAGGAGGGTCCTAGGGAAACATCAGGGAACACTGTCAACTGTGAAGCGTGCGTTCTCCCTGGCGAAGCGGTTATTCTCTCCCACCACGGACAGCCATGTTTAAAAACCACCACGTGCAATGACCAAAGAAGAGGCTTGTAACAGTCAGTCTAGCTGGCTCGCTGCCTACACCCGCATTAACACCCACACCCACACCCACCCCTAGACATCTGTTCATGAAAACATCTTCAAAAGCCTTGAAGGGCCTTGACAGCAAGTGGCCTGACTTTCACCACACTGCTCCTGGCTGAAAATGTGTCCTGACTCCCAAAGAAAAATAGTCTGAATTTCTTTCCTGCAGTGTTTCAGAGATTTTGCTCCCACCAATGACTAAAATGTCAAGGGACTTCAATTCTTTTTATGTATTGACGTATTCTCTCTCTCTCTCTCTCTCTCTCTCTCTCTCTCTCTCTCTCTCTCTCTCTCTCTCTCTCTCTCTCTCTCTCTCTCTCTCTCTCTGTGTGTGTGTGTGTGTGTGTGTGTGTGTGTGTGTATGTATGTGGTGTGTATGCATGCATTTTTGTGGGAGAGGGTATACTTGTTCATAGTACACATGAGGTCAGAAGATCACATCAGACATTAGTTCTCAAGCATTTTTACACCTTCTGCTTGGCATTATTTTTTAAGTAAGTCAGACTAACAGGCCCACAAACTTCTGGTGTTCACCTTCTCTATCTCACATCTGGTAGTCACTGGAATTACAGGCGTACATCACCACAACTGACTTTTGACATGGGCACTGGAGATCAGAGCTCAGGGCCTCATGTTTCTAAGTCAAGCACATCTTTAAAGACTTCATCCCCTACCCTGACCCCAAATCCCTTAAATTCTTTCACTCTAGTTTTCTAGTTCGCTATCTAGTTTTGGAAAGTATTAGATTGGAACTTCCAATTTTAGACATTTTTTTTTTTTTAAAGCAACTACATTGCGTTTTCCTGGACCTAGAACTAAATATAAACTTTAGGGGGGAAAATCTTGTTTAAAATGTACTTTTCAAGTTTTGTTGTTGTTCTGGTGAAATGGCTCAAAAGATAAATGGTGCTTCTCACAAGCCTGACAACCAAGGTAGGATCTCTGAAACCCCCATGGGTGGTACCAGAGCTGTTGTGGAGAAGAACCTTGCCATATTATTTTTTGGAAGAATGTGAAATACTTGTAAACTTTGAACTAGAGAAGAGGATAAATGGTGTAAGCAGAGGTTAGTAAGGCATTCTAGTATGGTCCTACAGCATAGTAGAGCTGAGTATTGCAGATGATGGTGACTTATGAGATCTCATAGGAAAGCAAGGATGTTGGCAGCATCTGGGTTAGGAGCTTGGGACCTGTAATATTTTGACTAGATAGATAGATAGATAGATAGATAGATAGATAGATAGATAGATAGATAGAGATAAACACACACATATATGCATAGTCAAAATATTATCCCTTTCTCCCTTTGTCCTAAGAACTTGCTTGAAGCCATTATAAAATGATGGACTAATTTCTTTGGCAGGATAAATGTCAAGAAAGCATGGTATTGAGTGTATGGCATTACTCTTACTGCTAACTCTTAGGCAGGGCTACAAAGAAAAGGAGAAAATGGACTGGGAGAAATACATGTTTTGAGAAAGAGAATGGGCAGTGGGAACCTTAATGGTATAGCTGAGATATGTGCCCAAAGAGAGGCTGTAGCTATTAAGGAGATAGACACCATTAAGGAAAGGCCAGCTATGCACTGGAGCTAAGGGAAGGGTGCCCTCAGGGCAAGACCCCACCTAACTAAGTTTGCAACTTGTAAAATAAAAGGGGTAAAGAGTTTTCTGATGCCAGAAAGGCAAAAACATCCAAAAGCTGCTATAAATATTCAAGGTGGGAAAGAGTTCAGCTCAAGCTGGGAGCTGAACTAGGCTTAGTCATCCATGGGGTGCTGGCTTTGAAGGCATGAATAATAGAATACGAGAGTTGTGGGAAAGGTAGGGTGTCATGTAGTCTTCTGCTGTTTCAGAGAGTGGCTGAGGCCCACAAAACCTGTTACAGAGGAGTCCTTGCAAGGAGGCTGTGAGGCCATTGAGTAACAGTATGAAAGCAAAGCCTAGGTTGCAGTGGAAAACCTAAGATTTTTGGAGATGCTAGAACCCTGAAACACCTGCCAAGGAAAGTCACATATAGAGAAGGGAATCAATCCAAGATATGTCTTATGCAGCAAAGCTGTAGAGGCAAGGCCATTTAAAGCCTATGAAATTAGGTTGTTTACAGGTTCTGGCTATGACAAACAATGCTGCTATGAACATAGTTGGGCACCTTGTACATGACTGAGTATCCTTGGGGCAAATACCCCAAAGTGATATTGCTGGGTCTTGAGGTAGGTTGTCTCCTAATTTTCTGAGAAATTGTCATACTAATATTCAAAGCAGTTGTACCAGTTTTGCGCTCCCACCAGCAATGGGGGAGTGTTCCCTCTACCCCACATCTTCACCATAAGTTATCAGTGTTTTTAATCTTGGCCATTTTTACAGGTATAACATGGAATCTCAGAATTGTTTTGATTTGCATTTCTCTGATGGCTAAAGATGTTGAGCATTTCCTTAAGTGTCTTTCAGCCAGTTTAGATTCCTCTATTGAAAGTTCTCTGTTTAGGTCTGTATCCTTTTTTAAAAAATTGGATAATTTGTTAGTTTGATGACCAATTTCTTGAGTTCTTTTTATATTTTGGAGATAAGTCTTCTGTCTAATGTGGGGTTGGTTAAGATCCTTTCCCATTCTGTAGGCTGCCATTTTGTCTTGTAAAACAACCTAAATGCCCCTCAACTGAAGAATAGATAAGGAAAATATGATACATTTACACAATGGAGAACTACACAAAAGAAAGAAATAATGGCATCTTGAAATTTGTGGGCAAAAGGATGGATCTAGACATGTCATATTGGGTGAGGTAACCCAGACCGAAAAAGACAATTATCATATGTACTCACTCATAAGTGTCTGTTAGATATAAAGCAAAGAAAGACGAGGCTACAATTCACAATCCCAGAAAACCTAGACAACAAAGATGACCCTAAGAGAAAAATATGTGGATCTAATCTACATGGGAAGTAGGAAAAGACAAGATCTCCTAAGGAAACTGGGAGCATGGGGACCTTAGGGGATGGTAGATGGGGAGGAGAGAGGAAGGAAGGGAAGTGGAGAATATATATAGCTCAATAAAACAATAAGAAATAAAAACAAAACGCATTAAATTAAAGTTTCTGATACCAAACACGAAGCTAAAGATTTGATGTTTTCTCTGCTGAGTTTTGGTCCTGTTTTGGTTCAGTATTTCCTATCTATGTCTACATTACTCTTTTTTGACGTGAGAATATGTATTCTGTGCAGTTCTATGTTGAAAGGATGCAATTTGTCTTTGATTTTACAGGGAGTGGTAGTTAGGAGATTGCTGTGAGTCTAGGAAGAGACTTTAGACTTTTGAGACTATTTAAGAATTTAATCGTTTATATTTTAAGACTATTATAGTTAGGCTAAATGAACTTTGTATCATGATATGCCCATGAGCTTATGGGAGCCAGGGAATGAAATGTGGTGGTTTAAATGAGAAATGTCTTTCATGGGCTGAGGTATGTGAACACTGATCTAGAGTTGGTGACACTGTTTGAGAATGCTATAGAGAGCTGTTGAAGGAAGGACATCACTGAGCGTGGGCTTGGAGAATTCGTGGCCTCACCCCACTTCCCTTTTGCTCCCTGAGCTTTCTGTATGAGATTGAAGATGTGGTCTCTCAGCTTCCTGATCCAGGCACCTGTTGCCATGCCTCCCCCACATAATGGACTCTTCCTTCAGAACTGTAAGCAGAATTAACTCCCTTCCGTTTTATCAGTAACTGAAAAGCTACTAAGCAACTCTAATGAAACAAAAGCAATCACTGCGAAGAAAACTAACAAATATGTGATCTCAGATGCTCTCATGTTTACATAAACTCCAAGGTAAAAGGAAATAAAAAACTTAAGGCTAAAAACAGGATAACAAAACAATGCTGAAAATTATAAAATGGAATAATGTAAGCATAAACATTTGTAAACTGGGAAAACAATATTTTAAAAGTAAATCAAAGTCTGATACTATTTAAAAAAAAAAAACAAAAGCCCAAAATACCCCAAACAAAAATACCCAGTACCCAAAACATTAAAATTATTCAGAGAAAACAAGTTTTCAATTAAATGAATAATTACAGATGAAAATAGACGGATACTATTATAGTTCCATATTGAAAAACTAGAACAATCTAGCATGTATATCAATTGGAAAATTGCTAAATTAAAGGTGTCCATACACATGAATAGCACAGCCACTAAGAATGATAACAGCATGGGACATTTGCAGATATTGGAGGAGGTTCATGATGTGTAGTTTAGTTCATGGTGAACTTAAGGGGAAGTGGGGAGCATTAATCTTACTAGCATGTCTCGTAACATTACCTACATTGGGGAATGCTGTCAACCTACAGCTGCATGCCCACTTGGCCCTCTGTGTGCATTAGCCCATGCTGCCAGCAGGAACTGAGAGTGGTTCTAACCTAAATTTGCCTTACTACAACTATCATGGAACATGAAATCCTCACGAACTCTGGAACTGCTTTCTGCTGAGGTTCTCCAGAGATTAAAGTCCGACTCCTCCTGCAGGACAGTGACTCTCTCATCCACTTCCCCAACAATAAATCTATAGTTTTTCTTTCTTTATAGTATAAATGTGCATAACATAATGATATTCCACATGCTAAGGAAGTCAAATCCAGGGCAAACACAAGGTGTAACTCTAGGAAAAAAGAAAACAACTCAAAAACAAAGAATGACAGCAATTGAGGAGAAACAGAATGAAAAATTAGAGTAGAGGAGATTTAATGGGGGGAGCCTAATTTAAATTTTTCTTTTTCCCAATATTATTATTATTATTATTATTATTATTATTATTATTATTATTATTATTATTATTACATTCTGAGCACAATTTTCCTCCCTCTCCTCCTCCCAGTACCTCCCCGACCTCTGCTTCTCCTCTTCCATTCAGAAAAAGGCAGACCTTCTGTGGATGTCAATGGAGCATAGCCTATCAAATTGCAGTATGGCTAGGCACCTTTCCTCCTATTAAGACTGGAAAGGCAGCCCAGTATGAGAGCTCCAGGCAATGTCAGGAGTGAGCTTCCTCTCGTGCCGTGGTTTTCAGGCTGGACCAGTCATTATTTGGTCACTCCTATCATTTATGTGCCACCTTTACCACCCAAGACATCTTGTTGGCAAAACAAATTGTAGGTTGAGGGTTATGTGGATGATTTGGTGTCCCAATCTCGCCACTAGAAGTCCTGCCTGGTTACAGGAGATGGCCGGTTCATGATCCATATCTAATCAGTATTCTTGATATGGTTGATGGGGAAGCTTTTTTTTGCAATGGGCACTCATGGTAAAGAAAAGGAAAACAAAACAATATCTAGAATGTTTCATGAGAGGTGGGAAGTATGGTTCATGGATTTAAAGCACAATAGATTGTGCCAGCACATAAAATACTAAAGAAACTGAATAAGAGAATTTACAAGACAGGAAAACACCCTAAACACAGAGGGGGAAATGCATGTATTTACAGAACAAAATGAGCAGTAAGTGACTGACAGCAGTATAGGAAGAAATTGCTAAGCATTTTACAGGAGGGGAAAAGAGTAAGTGAGGAAACAGCAATAAATAACTTCTGCTAGATGAGAAAGTAATTCAAATGATGCATCAAATCTTTGGTAAGATTAATGAGAAGTATCACACAGCAAAACATGCTTAATAAAATAGTTTTAGCTTGACAAAGCAAACATTGCACTGTTTTCTTCAAAAGCCAGATCTTCTCCAAATACATACTTCAACTTTCTACTATCTCTAAAGAACATATTGGAGAGGAGGACGCGAGAGGAGGGGAGGAGAAACATGAACTGGATAGGTAGATCCATTAGTACCTGTGCATGAATATATCTTATAAATATGTAAATAGACATATGCACAAAAGATTTCATCAAATTTTATATCACAACATTAAATATTGAAGGACTATAGAGCTATGTCTATTAGTTTGAAAAAAGCAAAACCCAGGAATTCTGTACCTTCGGAGGTTTGTGTCCTGAACGTTTTGCAAAGCCTAAATGTTAAAGGTGAGATCTCCAGGGTGGCATTGCCAGGGGTAGTGACCATTAAACCCAGAATATGTCGTGTGTGTGAAGAGACTGAAGTGTTGAGAAGAGACCTGGTTTATTCTTTTGCCAAACCCAAAACAACAGGACATGACCACATTACCTGGGCTGGTGCTCCTGACTCCTCATTCTTTAAAAAAAAAATATTCTTTCTCTTATTTTTTTTTCATTTTACATACCACAGTTCCTCTTCCCTCTCCTTCTCCTACCCCCTTGTTCCTCCCATCCCACCCCCATCCACATCCACACTTAAGATGAGGTAAGGTCTCTCCTTTGGGAGTCAACAAAGTCTGGCAAACCAACTTGAGGCATGATCGAGCAAGCCCCTCTTCCCTATTTCAAGACTGAGAAAGGAGTCCCACCATAGAGAATGGGGTCCAGAAAGTCAGTTCATGCACCGGGATAAGTCCTACTCCCACTGCCAACCACCCCAACAGATCAAGCCACGTAATTATCACCCACCTACAGAGGGCCTAGTCCGGCCCTATGCAGGTTCCCCAGCTGTCAGTCCAGAGCCCATGAGCTCCCACAAGCTCAGGTCAGTTGTCTCTGTGGTTTTCTCAAAGATGACCTTCATCTCCCCCTCCCCTGCATTCATGACCCTTTCTCCCTGCTTCGGCTGAACTCCAAGAGCTCAGCCCAGTGTTTGAATATGGATCACTTTATCTGCTTCCAACAGTTAGTGGATGTAGGTTCTATGATGACAATTAGGGTAGTCACTAATCTGATTATAGGGGTAAGCAAATTCAGGAGACCTTTCTACTATTGTTCAGTCTTAACTGGGGTCAGCCTTAGGGTTTCTGGGAATTACCCTAACATCAGGTTTCCCCCTAACCACATAATGGTGCCTTCTATCAAGATATCTCTTTGATTGTTCTCCCTCTCCATCCCTCCCTCAACTGGGTGATCTTAAACCCTCATGTTCCCATCCCATATCACCTCCTTTCTACCTCCACCCAGTTTACCCAGGAGATCTTTCCTGGGGACCTCCATGTGTGTCCCTCTTAGGGTCCTCAATTTTACCTAACTTCTCTGGAGTTGTAGATTGTAGCCTGGTTATACTTTGCTTTACAACTAATATCCACTTTTTATTTGGTACATACCATATTTGTCTTTAGGGGTCTGGGCTACCTCACTCAGGTTTTTGTTTTGTTTTGTTTTGTTTTGAATTCCATCCATTGCATGGAACCTTCAAGATGTCATTGTATTTTTACTGCTGAATAATACTCCATTGTGTAAATGTGCCACATTTTTTATCCATTCTTCTGTTGAGGGACATCTAGGTTGTTTCCAGGTTCTGGCTATTGCAAAAAAATGATAGTATGAACATAGTTGAGCAAATGACCTTGTGCTATGAGTGTGCATCCTTTGGGTATATGCCCAAGAGAGGTATCGCTGAGTCTTGAGGTAGATTGATTCTCAATGTTTGTAGAAACCACCATACTGATTTCCAAAGTGGCTGTACCAGTCTGCACTCCCACCAGCAATGCAGGAGTGTTCCCTTTACCCCACATTCTCTCCAGCATAAGCTGTCATAATTGTTTTTGATCTTAGCAATTCTGACAGGTGTAGAATGGTATCTCAGAGTCGTTTTGATTCACCTTTCCCTGATAGCTAAGGATGTTGAGCAATTCCTTAGATGACTTTCAGTCATTTGAGTGTCTCCTGTTGAGGATTCTCTGATTAGCTCTCTGTCCCATTTTAATTGGATTATTAGGTATTCTGATGTCTAGATTCTTGAGTTCTTTATATATTTTGGAGATCAGCCCTCTGTCAGATGTGGGGTTGATAAAGTTATTTTCCCATTATGTGGGCTGCTATTTTGTCTTATTGATGATGTTCTTTGCTGTATAGAAGCTTCTCAGTTTCAGGAGGTCCAGTTTATTAATTGTTGCTCTCAGTGTCTCTGCTACTGTTTTTATATTTAAGATGTGGTCTCCTTTGCCAGTGCTTCCCACTTTCTCTTCTATCAGGATTAGTGTAACTGGATTTATGTTGAGGTCTTTGATACATTTTTTTCATGGTTTATTTTTTTATATTTAAAAATTTCCATCACCTCCCCTCCGCCCCCCTTCCCTCCCCTCCCCTCCACCCATACCCCCCTCCCTCCCTCTCCAGGCCAATGAGTCATCAAGGTTCCCTACTCTATGTTAAGACCAAGGTCCTCCCAACTCCCCCCAGGTCCAGGAAGGTGATCGACCAAGCTGAGAAGGCTCCCACAGAGCCCGTCCATGCAGAAGTTCAAATGGCTAAAAGATACTTAAGGTCATGCTCAACCTCCTTAGCTATCAGGGTAATGCAAATCAAAACAACTTTGAGATACCATCTTACACCTGTCAGATTGGCTAAAATCCAAAACACCAACGATAACCTTTGCTGTAGAGGTTGTGGGGTAAGGGGTACACTCATCCATTGCTGGTGGGAATGCACACTTGTTCAACCACTTTGGAAAGCAGTGTGGCGGTTTCTCAGGAAATTCGGGATCAACCTACCCCAGGACCCAGTAATTCCACTCTTGGGAATGTACCCAAGAGATGCCCTATCATACTACAAAAGCATTTGCTCAACTATATTCATAGCAGCATTATTTGTAATAGCCAGATCCTGGAAACAACCTAGATGCCCTTCAGTGGAAGAATGGATGAAGAAACTGTGGAATATATACATGCTAGAATACTACTCAGAGGTAAAAAACAATGACATCTTGAATTTTGCATGCAAATGGATGGAAATAGAAAACACTATTCTGAGTGAGGTAACCCAGACCTAAAAAGATGAACATGGGATGTACTCACTCATAACCGGTTTCTAGCCATAATTAGAGGTCTTTGATAGATTTGCACTTGAGTTTTGTGCATGGGGATAGACATGGATCTATTTACATCTATCTTCTTGTCAACATTCAGTTATGCCAGCACCAGTTGTTGAAGATGCTTTATTTTTTCCATTGCACACTTTTGGCTTCTTTGTCAAAAATCAGGTGTTCATAGGATTTATGTGAGAGTCTTCAATTCAATTCAGTTGACCCACATGTCTGTTTTTACGTCCAATACAAGCTGTTTTTATTACTGTACCTCTATAGTAGAGTTTGAAGTCAGGATGGTAATGCCTCCAGAAGTTTCTTTATTGTACAGAATTATTTTAGCTTTCCTGGTATTTTTTGTTTTTCTATATAAAGTTGAGTATTGTTCTTTCAAGGTTTGTGAAGAATTCTATTGGGATTTTCATGGGGATTGCATTAAATCTGTATATTGCTTTTGGTGAGATTGTCATTTTTACTATGTTGATCCTACCTATCCAAGAGCAATGGAGATCATTCCATTTCCTGATATCTTCTTCAATTTCTTTCTTCAAAGACTTAAAATTATTGTCACACAAGTCTTTTACTTGTTGGATTAGAGTTACCTGAAGGTATTTTATGTTATTTGTGACAATTGTAAAGGGTGATATTTATCTGATTTCTTTCTCAGCCCATTTATCATTTGTATACAGGAGTTAATCTTGTATCATGCCACATTACTAAAGGTGTCAGAATTTTGGGGATCACTTATGTATACTATCATATCATCCACAAATAGCAAAAATTTTACTTCTCCCTTTCCAATTTGTATCCTTTTGATGTTCTTTTGTTGTTTTATTGCTTTAGCTAGAACTTTTGAGTACTGTATTGAATAGAGAAGGAGAGAGTAGACAACCTTGTCTTGTATCTGATTTTAATTGGCTCACTTTGAGGTTTCTCTCCATTTAGTTTGATGTTGGCTATTGGCTTGCTGTACATTGTATTTATTATGTTCAGATAGGTTCCTTGTATCCCTGAACTCTCCAAGACCTTTATCAAGAAGAGGTTCGAATTTTGTCAAAGATTTTTCAGCATCTAATGACTTGATCATGTGTTTTTTTTTCCTTTCAGTATGAATATATATGTTGGATTACATTGACCAATTTTTGTATGTTGAACCATCCCTGCATCTCTGGGAGGAAGCCTACTTGATCACATTGGATTTTTTTTATGTGTTCTTGGATTTGTTTTGCCAGTATTTTATTGAGTATTTTTGTGTCAATGTTCATGAGGGAGATTGGTCTGTGCTTCTCTTTCTTAGTTGCATCTTTTTGTGGTTTGAGCATCAGGATTACTGTAGCCTCATAAAGACTTTGGCAATGTTTCTTCTGTTTCTATTGTGTGGAATAATTTGAGAAGTATTGGTGTTAGCTCTTCTTCTAAATTTGATAAAATTCCACACTGAATCCATCTGAAACTGGGCTTTTTCTTTGTTTGGGAGACTTTTGAGGACTGCTTCTATTTCCTTAGAGGTTTTAAGTCTATTTAAACAGTTTATCTGGCCTTGATTTAATTTTGATAATTGGTACTTATCCAGAAAGTTGTCCATTTCTTTTACATTTTTAATTTCGTGGAGTACAAGTTTTCGAAGTATGACTGAATGATTCTCTGGATTTCTTCAGTGTCTGTTGTTATATCCTCACTTTCATTTTCGATTTTGTTAATTTGGATATTCTCCGCATTTTGGCTAGTTTGGATAAGGTTTATCTTGTTGATTTTCTCAAGAACCAACTCTTTGTTTCATTGATTCTTTGTATTGTTTCTTTATTTCTGCTTTATTGATTTCAGCTCTCAATTTCATTATTTCCTGTAATTTACTCCTCCTGAGTGAGTTTGCTTCTTTTTGTTCTAGAGCTTTTATGTGTGCCCTTAAGTCACTATTGTGTGATTTCTCACCATGTTCTTTAGGTAGTTACTTAGTGCTATGAACATTTCTCTTAGCACTGCTTTCATAGTGTTCCATAAGTTTGGATATGTTGTGTTTTCATTTTCATTGAATTCTAAGAAGTCTTTAATTTGTTTCTTATTTATTCCTTGACCCAGTATTGATTCAGTTGAGCACTGATCAATTTCCATGAGTTTGTAGGCTTTCTGGAATTTGCATTGTTAAATTCTAAAGTTAAGTCATGGTGATCTGAGAAGATAGAGGTGAGTATTCCTTTTTTTGTATCTGTTGACGTTTGCTTTGTTACTGAGTATTGCAGTCAGTTTTGTAGAAGGTTGCATGCAGGGCAGAGAAGAAGGTATATTCTCTTGTCTTTGGGTGTAATGTTCTATATATTCCTGTTAACTTCATCTGTTAGTTCTCTTATTTCTCTGTTTGTTAAGTTTCTGTCTGACAGACCCATCCGGTGGTGAGAATGGGATTTTGAAGTCTCCCACTGTTAGTGTGTGGGGTTTAATGTGCAATTTAAGGTTTAGTAATAATGTTTCTTTTACAAATGCAGGTGCACTTGTCTTTGGAGCACAGATGTTCAGAACTGAGACTTATCTTGATGGACTTTTACTCTGATAAATATGAAATGTTCTTCTCCATCTCTTTTGATTAATTTTAGTTTGAAATTTTTTGTTAGATATAAGGATAACTAAACAGGCTTGTTTCTTATGTCCATTTGGTTGAAAAATAT
Organism: Arvicola amphibius; assembly: GCF_903992535.2. Lineage (NCBI taxonomy): Eukaryota > Metazoa > Chordata > Mammalia > Rodentia > Cricetidae > Arvicola > Arvicola amphibius. Next base: position 80,949,984 of record NC_052047.1, read on the forward strand.
TCTCCCAGCTTTTTGCTCTGAGGTAATGTCTGTCTTTGATGTTGAAGTGTGTTTCTTGTATATAGCAGAAGAATGGGACCTGGTTTTGTACCCATTCTGTTTGTCTGTATCTTTTCAGAGGAGAACTGAGTCCATTGATATTAGGAAATATTAATGTCCAGTGGTTATCAATTCTTATTATTTTTATTTTGGTGGCAGTAGTAGTGTTTGTGTGTTTCCTTTCTTTGGCATTTGTTGATGTGAGGTTATCTGTTGTGGGTACAACTAACTTGCTTGGATTAGAATTTTCCTTCTAGTACTTTCTGTAGGGCTGGATTTGTGAATAGGTATTGTTTAAATCTGACTTTATCATGGGATATCTTGTTTTCTCCATCTATGGTGATTGAAAGCTTTGTTGGGTATTAGTAGTTTGGGCTGTCATCTGTGGTCTTAGTGTTTGCAGAACATTTGTCCAGGATCTTCTGGCTTTCAGAGTTTTCATTGAGAAGTCAGGTGTAATTCTGATAGTTCTGCATTTATATACTACTTGGAGATTTCTTTTTTTGCAGCTCTTAATATTCTTTATTTATTCTGTATGTTAAGTGTTTGGATTATTGTATGGTTGTGGAACTTTTTGGGTCCAGTCTATTTGATGATCTATAAGCTTCTTGTACTTTCATAGGCTTGTCCTTCTTTAAGTTGGGCAAGTCTTTTTCTATGATTTTGTTGAATATTTTTTCTTTGCCTTTGAGTTTGTATTCTCCTTCTTCTATTCCTGTTTTTATTAGAATTGGTCTTTTTATGATGTACCAGATTTCCTGGACGTTTTGTTTTAAGAATTTGTTCAATTCCACATTTTCTTTGACTGATGAATCTATTTTTCTGTTATATCTTCAACACCTGAGATTCTTTCTTCCATATCTTGTATTTTTTTGTTATACTTGCATCTTTGGTTCTTATTTATTTACCCAGATTTCCATTTCCAAATTTCCCTTGGTTTGTGTTTTCTTTATTGCCTCTATTTTAATTTTCAAGTTTTGAATTGTTTTTTTACTATGTTGATCCTCCCAATCCACGAGCAGGGGAGATCCTTCCATTTTCTGGTATCCTCTTCAATTTCTTTCTTCAAAGACTTAAAGTTCTTGTCAAATAAATCCTTCACTTCCTTGGTTAGCGATACTCCCAGATATCTTATGCTATTTGTGGCTATTGTGAAAGGTGATACTTCTCTGATTTCCCTCTCTGCTTCCTTATCCTTTGTGTATAGGAGGGCGACTGATTTTTTGGAGTTGATCTTGTATCCTGCCACGTTACTGAAGGAGTTTATCAGCTGTAGGAGTTCTTTGGTGGAGTTTTTGGGGTCGCTTATGTATACTATCATATCATCTGCAAATAATGAAAGTTTAACTTCTTCCTTTCCAAATTGAATCCCCTTGATTCCCTTATGTTGTCTTATTGCTATTGCTAGAACTTCAAGCACTATATTGAAGAGATAAGGAGAGAGTGGACAGCCTTGTCGTGTTCCTGAATTTAGTGGGATAGCCTTGAGTTTCTCTCCGTTTAATTTGATGTTAGCTGTCGGCTTGCTGTAAATAGCTTTTATTATATTTAGGAATGACCCTTGTATCCCTAATCTCTCCAAGACCTTTATCATAAAAGGGTGCTGAATTTTGTCAAATGCTTTTTCAGCATCTAATGAGATGACCATATGGTTTTTTTCCTTCAGTTTGTTTATATGATGGATTACATTAATAGATTTTCGTATGTTGAACCAGCCCTGCATGTCTGGGATGAAGCCTACTTGATCGTAATGGATAATTTTTCTAATGTGTTCTTGGATTCGGTTTGCCAGTATTTTATTGAGAATTTTTGCGTCCATGTTCATGAGTGAGATTGGCCTGTAATTCTCTTTCTTGGTTGAGTCTTTGTGTGGTTTAGGTATCAGGGTAACTGTAGCTTCATAGAAGGAATTTGGCAGTGACTCTTGTGTTTCTATATTATGAAATACCTTAAGGAGTATAGGTATTAGGTCTTCTTGGAAGTTCTGGTAGAATTCCGCATTGAAACCATCTGGTCCTGGGCTCTTTTTGGTAGGGAGGTTTCTGATAACAGTTTCTAATTCTTCGCGACTAACAGGACGATTTAGAGCATTTACCTGGTCCTGGTTTAACTTTGGTATATGGTATTTATCTAAAAAACTGTCCATTTCTTTTACATTTTCCAATTTTGTGGCATACAGGCTTTTGTAGTAAGATCTAATGATTTTCTGAATTTCCTCTGTGTCTGTGGTTATGTCCCCCTTTTCATTTCTGATCTTGTTAATTTGCGTGTTCTCCCTCTGCCGTTTGATTAGTTTGGCTAAGGGTTTGTCAATCTTGTTGATTTTCTCCAAGAACCAGCTTCTTGTTTCATTGATTCTTTGGATTGTTTTCTGTGTTTCTATTTTGTTGATTTCTGCCCTCAGTTTGATTATTTCCAGTCTTCTACTTCTCCTAGGTGAGTCTGCTTCTTTTTTTTCCAGAGCTTTCAGGTGTGCTGTTAAGTCACCAATGAGTGCTTTCTCCGTTTTCTTTAAGTGGGCACTTAGTGCTATGAACTTTCCTCTTAGCACTGCTTTCATTGTGTCCCATAGGTTTGAGTATGTTGTGTCTTTGTTTTCATTAAATTCAAGAAAGACTTTAATTTCTTTCTTTATTTCTTCCTTGACCCAGGTGTGGGTCAGTAGTTGACTGTTCAGTTTCCATGAGTTTGTGGGCCTTCTGGGGGTAGCATTGTTGTTGAATTCTAATTTTAATCCATGGTGATCCGATAAGACACAGGTGGTTACTAATATTTTTTTGTAACTGTGGGAGTTTGCTTTGTTACCAAGTATATGGTCAATTTTCGAAAAGGTTCCATGAGCCGCAGAGAAGAAGGTATATTCTTTCCTATTTGGGTGGAATGTTCTATAGATGTCTGTTAAGTCCATTTGGTTCATTACCTCCATTAAGTCTTTCAATTCTCTGTTAGGTTTCTGTCTGATTGACCTGTCCATTGGTGAGAGAGGAGTGTTGAAGTCTCCAACTATTAGTGTGTGTGGTTTGATGGCTGCCTTGAGTTCTAGAAGTGTTTCTTTTACATAAGTGGGAGCTTTTTTTTTTTTGTCACCTGAAGTTGTTTTGGTTCTAGTCATTGTATCAAGTATTAAAGAACTTTTAAGAGCAATATGGGGGATTTCAGAGACACTGTATAAAGAAAATTTTTGGTTTTCATAAGCAGGAGACACTCCAGGCTTTGGAACAGTGTATATAAACTTTCCAAGTGCCTTCCTTTATGGTTTCTTCAATGTGAAAGATCTATAGAGCTTGTAGCCTTTCCTCCTGGGGACTTGAACATGCAAACTTCCGGATGTTGGTCAAGACCCTGAGAGTAGGGGGTGGCCCCATCTCAGGACCCTAAGAGTAGGGGGTGGCCCCATCTCAGGACACTGAGAGTAGGGGGTGGCCCCATCTCAGGACCCTCACATTACCAGGTATGGGTGGCTGATTGCAATGTGTCATCTTGAGGTATATGATTCTAAGAGAAAATGATCAACTTTATTTTGTAATTTAATTATATTTTAAGAATTACTATACATATAATTTAACCACTTATTTAAAAAGACAAATTTACATTCCAAGGAGATGGATGTGTTATTTATTTTTGCATAAAGGTTTAAATCCTGACTGGATATTTGATATAATAGGACCTAGGGCATTTTCAGCATTTTTCAGAGTTGATATTTTAATTTTATCACGGCCTCTGTTAAGAATTCTTTGATTAAATACAATGGCTGAAAAAAAAAATAAATAAATAAATACAATGGCTGAATTATGCTTATGCTATCTTGGAACTCATCAGGAATTCCATTCTAATAACTAGACAAAATTCAAAAGTCCATGAAAGATAGTTTGTTCTAATCATTCCTCAGCACATATACATCATCATGCATTTGGATTGCATTGCATTAAGTACACTATTTTTCAAAATACTAACTGAGTTGCTGACTTAAGTTTCATTAAAAATTAAATATTTCAAATGGACCAACACTCGAACCACAATTATGGGCATGAGCTCTGTCCAGGCCCTTAAATTGGTGCCAAAGTGCCAGGCAGGACCAGCTCACAAGGCAGTGTATGTGTCTATAAATGTAGAATTTATGGATAACACGAGCCACACCTTCATTTGAAATGTGAAAGGCTCCATGTGTTAGGGCCACATGCTTGCTATATTAGAGTGAAGGAGGTCCAGAGAATTCTCTGAATTAATCATAGATCATAGATACCCAATGCTTGGCCCACAGAAAGTCCTGGCACTCATAATTACTATACTGCATGTTTCAAAAATACCTTTTAGAATTTATAACAAAATACAATTTTGTTATAAATTATAAGTGACTCTTTACAAAGATTACAGTTTATAGAGGGCTTGTAACTGATACCTATGCGAGCAAGTACTACTTTCATTCATTTATGTTTTCTCCAAACTGGTTTCTTAAAATGCCTCCATTCTTGCTAATAATCTTCAGAATTGGCCATGGTAAACGGAGGCTGCACATAATAACAACAAAGGGAGAGAAAGCAAAGACGGAAGGCGTCAAATCAGATGCAGAGTTGCAGCAACACGACTCTAAATGTTCCATAAATGTGTTTAGCTCGTGTTTATTTTTACATTCTTCGCCAGCAAACAGCAACTGCAACATCTCCTTCCTGATGGCAGCTTCAGGCGAAGAGGAGGCGTGAAGCGAGAAAGGCGCGCAATAAACAAACCAGCAACAAGCCTCCCACGCAAGGCAGACACCAACTTCCACTCCAGTTCTCTGCTGCAGTCATCTGGAAGGCTGCAGCACGCTCCCAGTAAATAGGAATGGTGTCTCGGTAGTATCAAATTTGAGTTGGAATAAATGTTTTTCTCCACATAACTAAGAAGATACAGTTTTATTTCCAAATGTTAAAAGTGTCCCTTTGCTTTGTGTTCACTAGACAGGGCTCCATGATGGAAAAAAAAAATCTTCGTTTTCCACCATATTGGTTGCTTTAATCAATTATTGACTTTGTTTCATGATAGGGAATGTTTTATCACCACTGAGAAAGTAAAATTCAAGTGTTTGTAATAAGAATATAGATACATCTTATCTGATTCCAGCCACCAGACAACCTTTATCATTCTTCATTCCAGACAACTCCTTTACAGTCAAGACAGGCATTGTGGTGGCTATTCTTGGTCGCCTATATCTGGAATGATCTGCAATCCAGAAACAGAGGACACACCAGTGAGAGATGTTCTGTATGGTATGAAGTGGGCGCGTTCTATTCTAGTCTGGACATTTAAGGTAGGAAGACACACACCTTTGATCCAGACCTGAAGGCTGGAAGACACAAGCCTTTAATTTGGATCTTGAGATGGAAAGATGTATCTATAATGTGGGCCATACCTTATATTGTGAGGATATATAAGGACGTAGAAGAAGGAAGCTTTTGCATTTTGCCTGTTTGTCCTTACCCCACTAGCAAATCCATTCCTTCACTGGCATTGGAGACTATATCTTCAGGATTCCGGTATATACAGAAGACCAGTCAACCTTGTGGGACTAATCAAGTCCTAGATTTTTGGATTTTCCATTCATAGCGAGCCATTGTTAGATTAGCTGAACTGCAGCCTGAAAATAAATTCCATGTGTGTGAGAGATTCATTCCATAAGTTCTGTAACTTTAGAGAACACTGATAATACAGACATCCATTATTTCATACCTTGTTTTAACATCCTAAGGGCATGTCAAATTCATAACATAAAGATAAACTATGATCCATATTTGCTCTCAAAGCTTCCAGAGACTGGGTGTGGAGGCAATCATCTGTAATCCCAACATTCAGGAGATGGGAGTAGGGGGACTGTCTTCAAGACCATCCTGGCATCCTCTGTAAGTCCCAGACCAGTATGTACTACAAAGAGAGACCCTAACTCAACAAATAAACACACTCCAGGATGGTGATGGAGCTAGCAGGTTTTTACCGCGACAGAAGCAGGAGTGTCCACAGCCCAACCACTGTTCCCTGCATCTCGTCAGTCACGTTTCTCTTTTGTATCTATCACTTCTCCGCTTTACTGAAGTATTCCACAAACTCTAGTCGGTGCCTCATCCCCAGTCACAGTGTTATGCAATCCACCTTCACCTTCCTGCTCAAACTGTTCTCCAGGATGACAAAGAAATCGTATTTTCAAAATGGGATGGGATTGCGATGGCTGTTCTTGGTTGTCACTTGACAACATCTGGAATTAGTTAAAAACCAAAAGTGAAAGGGTACATCTGTGGGGGATGGTTTTTTTTTTTTTTTTTTTTTTTTTTTTTTTTTTTTTTTTTTTTTTTTTTTTTTTCTTAATTTGAAGTGGGAAGATCCACTTTAATCCAGATCTTTGAGGTGGGAAGACACACCTCTTAAGCTTCTTCAGGGACACAACTGGCCAGGCCCCACTCCCGAGGACCTCCAACTGCCAGGCAGGAGGGACTCAGCCGGCTAGATCCAGACACCCAAGCTCTACTCGACAGAGTAAAAAGCTCAAGCTCAGGATTTAAAAAAGCACCGATCCCAACCTTGGAAATCTCCACCTGGAAAACTCTGCTGCCCTCTACTCCAAGAAATTCTATGTAAATCTTTTCTTCTGTTCGGCTCTTTTGATGTTTCTCACCCAAACAGAGGCAGCCACCCTCCTGGGCTTTTCCCTCTCAATAGATCTCTTGTGTCATGTTTGTTGCTTGGTGTGACTTTGTGGTATTCCTTGACTCCCATCTGCCCTGATACATTTCCCTTTAGAGCTGTAACACTTATACTGGGGAAACTTTCCCTCCCCAGCCCCGCAAGCTACCCCAGGGAAAGCTAACACTTCCACTGGGAAAGCCTTTCCCCTCACAGTTAAAGAACAAGACCTTTAACCCAGATATTTTGAGGTGAGACGACACATCTTTAACTTGGGCCACACCTTCTATTGGTAAGCTACAGATCAACATTCCTAATGCTATGACCCTTTAATATAGTTTCTCAGATTGTGGTCACCCCCAACGATAATAATTTTTTGATACTTCATAACTGTGATTTTGCTACTGTTGGAAATTGTAATGTAAATATTTAATATGCAGGATATCTAATATTCAGTCCCTGTGAAAGGATCCTTCAACTTCCATAGGGGTCATGGCTCACAGATTGAAAACCATAAATAAACTGGAAAAAAAAAAGAAATTAACACAATAGATAACCCCTTAACAAAATGACCAGGAAAAATGAAAGAATAAAACAACCAACATGGGATATTGTTAACACTATTCTAGTTTGAACAGGAAGAAATTTAATGGATAAGAAAAATATACTAAAACTGGTTACATAGAAATAAATCTGAAGTTTTGGAAGAAAAAAAAAAGAACATGGAAGAAGAAAACTTTGTTCATTGCTTGCTCGTTCTTACCTCATTAGTAAGTCCTGGCATTAGAGCCTAATTTATGATTCCAATATATATTATAGACTAGCTGAGACGTCCAGACCTGTGGACTATACAGCTACTGGATTCTTGAAACTTCCATTCAAAGGCAGTCATTGATGGATTAGCTGGACCACAGCATGTAATTCATTCTAATAAATCCCATGTGTATAAGTATATGTATGTGTATATGTATGTATATATGGAAAGAGACATTCTTTCTATAAGTCCTTTTACTCTAAAGAATACTGACTACTATAGGAATCATGCCATTTCTCCATGTAACTATTTTGATATCTGTATTTTGTTTTTATGGGTAAATAGATCCAGATATCCAAAATGACAACAGAGCTTCAACATGGCCTCAGTCTGAGTGTTCTCCCCCACCTCATTAGCTGACATGTACTGTCATGCTCATGTGCTCCTGTACACACTGATTCCTTATTCTGGAAAGCCACTGGGATTAAAAGTGTGTGTCACCACTGCTTGGTTCATAAGGCTCACCAGTGGGGCTGCTTTACTCTTTGATCTTTAGGCAAGCTTTATTTATTAAAATACAAATGAAATATCACTATAGTGGACAGAAAGCAGAGAGGGAATAGACTGGAGTCCCGCCATCCCTTTGAAGGGCATACTCACAATAACCTAACTTTATCTGCCCAGTCTACCTTCCAGTGGTTTCATAGGCTGGAACCAAGCACATTTAAGATACACATGGCAGCATTTAAGATACACATGTAACAGTCACATTCAAGTGACTCAATCTCAAGTAATTACATCACAGTTCTTAGATGACAGCCCATACCTAAGAGTCTCATCAGTGTAGGGGATCTACTGAAGTGTAATAATTCCACCGAACAGAGAAGGCCAGAGTAACTTGTGTGGAAGATGCCCTGGCTGTCAGCAGGATGTTGGGCTTTTGGGCTCCAGTCACTTATTGTGTTTTGGCTGCAGGTCCAGGTTGCTGGAATTTTCGGTTAAAATGACAACTGCTCAAACGTTTTAAAAAAATTTTCAACCCAAAGAAAACATCTTTGGAAAGTTTGAGATCTGATTCTTAACTTCCACATGCCATTCAGGCACTTTCTAGAATATACGTTGTTCCCATTCCTGGCGATTCTTTTTTTTTTTTAATTAGCAGAGAGAGTACTAGCACAGTGAGCCTAGGCTGGTTTTAAAATCAAGTGAGCGAATGTACCTGGAGAGATTTATGGTATCTCACTATACAAAACTCAAGCCAATGCCTTGCATGAGTTGACACTCTCATCCATATACTAGAGTCACCCAAACAAGGCCAGCCTTTACTTTGAAGTATGAGTTTTGTATTAAAATTGTGTTTACAAACAAGATTACAATGCTTGAGAAAAAATTCTCTTCAATACTTTATAACAGTTTTCTAACATTACTTCTATGGCATCAAGTTATCTATGAATGTTTCTTGAGCAGAAGAAAGTTTTCATTATTTTTCAGTTAATTACTATGACATTGGAATAGTTTTACTGTATTTCCCACATTGTCTAAAGGATCAGCTGATCCACATACTCTGAAGACTAGCCACTCCCCAAGTCTTTAACAAACCACCCACTGTGCACATTTGGGCAGTGTTACAGAAGACCAACACTACTAGAGTTGGGGTGGAAATCTCAAACTTGGGGTGCTCCATGATAGGTCCTGAAATGAGACTGCAAATTGTGGGAATTCATTCTGCCAATAGCTCTTGGGGTACCACCCTTAGGGTGTGGTCTGAGGTTCTACTTGGGAACTGATAAGCTCTCTTGCTCCGGCTTATCAGTCCTCATGTAACACCTCAGGCCATGCCCTAAGGCTGGTACCCCAAAAGCTACTGGCAAAATGAATTCCCACAACAGCAAGTCACTCTTCTTTACCTTGAGTTCAACTGGGCTGTTCCACCAGATGCAGCAGGCCTTGCCATTCTGTGGTTTTATCCCTCACATCTGCACCTTGTATGCATCCAGAGCAGAAGAGACCGTGACCCGGTAATTGTGCCGGCACCACCACCATAGCAACTAATGCCGTGTCCTGTGTCTTAGCCAAAGAAGTGACTATTAGACACAGCTATCCATGCTGTTAGTAACTACAACAGCCATACCTGGTAGATCTAATAATCCTCAACTACAAATGAAAAGACTGGGAATTGACCGCAGGTGATATCTTGTCTGGAGTCATTGTCTAACACACAGGAGTTGTAGGACTCTGACCGGGAAGCAAGACCACAGGAATGAGCATGGATGAGTCCCCCAGAAAGGTGGTGTTCTAGAGTGGTGAGGGAGGTACTTCGAGTGGCAGTTATTTAGGGAAAGGAGATACCATTTGTTTTTTCTCTAAAGTCATTATGCAGACAATATTTGAAAAGCTGCCCCGACTGGGGAGGAGGTTTTTGTGCCAATTATTTATTTAACTAATGTCACTTCTCGAGGACAACTTTTTATGATCATAATTTGCTTTTCATAGAAACCTAGAGTGATGGAAACTTCCAGCAATCCGTGAGGGTGACCCTAGCTAAGATTCCTAGTAATAGGGAATATGGGGCCTGAACAGGCCGTTTCCTGTAACCAGGCAAGACTTTCGGAGGAGGGATTGGGGCACCAATTCAGCCACAAAACCTTCAGTGTACAATTTTTCCTGTTTACAAGATGTGCTGGAGTAAAGATGGCACAGAAACTGTGGGATTGTGGGAGTGACTAATGGACAAGTGGAGATCCCTACCCTGAGAGGGAATTCACGCTCGCCTTTCTGAGGGCCAGGACCCAGAGGTGGGATGCTCCAGAGGCCTAGGATAGAACCAAATATGGTTTGGAAAAAAGGTCACTGAAATGATTCCTAGTGGTTTTCTGCTATACTAATAGATTGGTGCCTAGCCCAACTGTCATCAGAGAGATTTTACCCAGTAACTAATGGAAACAGATACAGAGACACACAGTCAAACATTGGGTGGAGCTAGGAGAATCCTGCTGCAGAGGGAGAAGAAGGATTATAGGAGCCAGTGGAGTCATGGACATCACAACAAAACCCACAGAATCAGCTAATCTGGGCTCACAGGGGCTCGCAGAACTGGACCAACGATGAGGGAGCCTGCACATAAGTTCGTCTTCTTGTTCTTCTTCTACTCCTAAAAGTGAGAGTAGCAACTGTCTCTGACTCTGTTGCCTGCTTTGGGGACCTGTTCCCCTTACCAGATTGCCTCACCCAGCCTCAAAAGAAGAAGAGGTGCCTATTCTCCCTGCAACTTGATATAACATAGCAGGCTGATATCCATGGAGGAACAGTTGAGGAGATGTGAGGTTGGGAAAGGAACTGGGAAAAGAGGAGGGAGCAGAAATTTTGGTTGGGATGTAAAAAGTAAATAAATAAATAAATAAATAAACCAACAACAAAAGGAATACAAAGGAAAAACATGCTTTCCAATTTTTTATTACTTTATATAGTCCTATGTTATTTATAAAGAATATCAAAATAATAAAGAAACTGTTTAAAGCAGAATATACTTTTCATCCTGGGAGAAGGATTTGACTTTTAGTAAATACCCTTTCACATGCTGAAGCTATCATCTCCAAAAACAAAGGGGAGCTCTTCAAGGCTGAGTAACAAGTGTAAATAAAATCTGAGCAGGCCCTACGAATAACTCTTTGAGTGTAGGGCTATCAATAGATGTGACCTCTATTTCAGCTGCCCTGATGCTGTCAGATGTACTTGGATAAATAAATTTGTCAGAGAAATAGATGCCATGGAAGTGTATAATAGGTATTTTCATAGAGGCACCCATCCCAGAAGACAGAAGTCCTCCTACCAGAGAAACCTGTTTCCTCTCCCAGGACCCCCGCAGCAACCCTTAGAGCCAGCTGGCTGCATCTGCTTTTCTTAACTTTGGCTCCCTGTCTTTTTCCAGAGCACAGTCAAATCAGCCTTTACCTTTTTCCTTCACTTGTCATCTTCCAGCTGGAAGAGAATAAATTTGATCATTTGTACATAAACAGCGTCTGTTACTGGTCCTTCAAGCTGGCGAGCCGGTTTCATGCCTTGCATCCAAACATCAGGGGATGTGTTTATGTGTGTCTCTTTCCCTTTGTATTAGCAATAAGTGGGTCATTATGGCCAAATAATGAGAGAATGCAGTTGTCTGGCCTAATATGTCTTGTCACTTCACTGCCAAGCTCATCTCACATGCAATTCATTAAGTGGCAGGGCATTTTCCTCTTGGTCATGTAGCATATTTAACTTCATCTAAATGAAGCTCACTCTAGGGCCACCAACTTCATTGCTGGCAACACCAACTCCACTGTTATCTTCTCTCATGGTACACAGGGTGTTGCATTCAGATGGTTCTATACAACATCTTCGGGGCTCATCTGTGAGAGGCCATAAGCACATTTTATTACACAAAACAGCCAGATTTGGGTACCAGGTCAGATCTCACCACTGAGCAGCTAGGGTTCCTGAAACACAGAATTTCTCTTTACTGTATCATAAACCTGGCCTTGTTCCCATTTACCTCCCCTATTATTTTTCTTGTCCCAGACACACACACACACACACACACACACACACACACACACACACACACACACACACACAGTGACTGTGGCCAGTTAGCACATTCATTCTTAAAGATAAAAGAAAGAACTACTAGCATCTATTCAGTGAATTGGGACTAATCTCCTTGAAAGATTGGGTCTGGCATCTATCAGTAACTGTTCTGAGGCCTGAGGACAGAGAAAAAGAAGTTTTCCAGGCTCCCAAAAGTAAAGGAATAAGAAGAACCTAAAGTAACTTGGATAACAAAGAATGACAGGGAAATACAGACAAACCCAGATAAAAATCCTGGAGACAAAACAGGAAGCAAAAGCTCAATAAGCTGCCAGGCTGAATCCACACAGGCATACAGGTGAGGTGAAAGATGGGTAGGGAAGCCAAAAGAAACTATCATTCCTAAACAAGACCCGAACAGTGGCAACATCAACAGACATGCTAATGTGGAAAGGGGAAAGTCTGATTGTGGAAAGGGGAAAGTCTGATGAAATCCTTCCCTAGAGAAAGAACTAGAGGAAATCCTGAAATGCACATTATTGACTCCCACTTTTTTTTAAAGTTCAAAAATGGCTTCTTTGGGAAAAGTAATAAAATACATAGTGCCCCTAATTTCAGTCACTATGCAGGATAAACTACCTGTCTACTATGATCCTCACTATGTAGAGATTAAAAAATAATACATTAGAAACTTGTCCCAACCCACAAAGCTTTATAAATACTTGAATGAGTGTCACACCCCCTAACTAACACTGTCAGGGAAATAGTTTTTTGAAAATAATTACTCTTTTTCAATATTATCCCTTTTCTTTTTCATTTTTCTTTCTGTTTTCAATGCATCCCAACCACAGTTTCCCATCCTTCCACTCCTCCTATTTCCTTCCTCACATCTCCTCTCCCTCCATATCTGCTCCTCTCTCTCTTCTCAGAAAAGAGCAGGCCTTTGAGGGGTAGCCACTGAACATGGTATAACCAGTTCCAATAAGACTAGGTAGGCACAAAGCCTCACTTCAAGACAGGGAGAGGCAACCAAGTAGGAAGAGGAAAAGGACTCATAGAACACATGAAAGAGTCACAGACAGCCCATTTCCACTGCAAATTCCCCCCAAACACCAAAATAATGACCACACCATGCATGCAGAGAACCTAGTGCAGACCCATGAAGGCTCCTTGATTGCCATCTCAGTCTCTGTGAGCTCCTATGAGTCCTGTTTAAGTGTGGCCAGTGTACTTCTGATGACCTTGACCCATCTGGCTCCTATAATTCTTCCTCCTCCTCTTCCACAGGGTTCCCTGAGCTCCAAGGGGAGGGACCAGAAGGATAACTCCAATTTGGGCCCTCTGTCCACCTAATGTTTGGCTGTGTATCTCTATATCTTCTCCCATCAACTGCCTGTGGAAACCTCTCTGATGACAAATAAGCTAGACACAGATCTATGAGCAGAAAAGAATATTATTAGAAATTAGTTTAGTGACTTTTTTCTATGATAGATCTCTGGGATATTCAGCCTCTGGTTCCCAGCCATTCAGGAAGTATTGGGCATGGATTCTCTCTCAGGGCATAGGTCTCAAATTAAACCAGCTATTTGTTGACCATTCACCCAAGTTCTGAGACACCAATGCCTCAGCACATTTTTCAGGCAGGATAAATTGTAGGTCAAAGGTTTTATGATTGGGTTGGTGTACCAGTCCAACCACTGGAACCTCTGCCTTGTTACAGAAGATGGCTGCTTTAGGCTTCAAATCCTCTGTTACTGTGGGTACTCAGTAGAATCACCCATGTAGAATCCTGAGTTTCTATTGCACTAGGTTTCCACATCATCCCTCACCAAGACGCTCCAATTCTAATTATCTCTCCTCATACTCTCTACCTTCACTCCCCCCCCCACCTGATTCCTCCTGTTCCCATTCCCACCTGCCCCAGTTCACTCCCCAAATCTATTTACCTTTCCCGGAGAGATCCATGCATCCCCCTTAGAGCCTGCCTTGTTACTTAACCTTTCTGGATATATGGATTGTAGCATAAATATCATTTACTTAACAGCTAATACTTACTTAAGAGTTCATATCATGTTTTTCCTTCAGGGTCTGGGTTACCTCACTGAGGGTGATTTTTTGCTAGTTCCATCCATTTGCCTGCAAAATACATGATGGTAATGCTTTTCAACAGCTTTGTAATAACCTATTGTGTAAATATACTACACTTTATTTATTCATTTTTCTGTTGAGGAACATCTAGGTGGTTGCCAGATTCTGAATATTATGAATCAAGCTACTATGAACATAATTGAGCAATGGTCTTTGTGGTAGGGTGGGGCATTCTTTGGGTTTATGTCCAAGAGTGATATAGTTGGGTCTTGGGGATAGATGGATTTCCAGTTTTGTGAGGAACTGCCATATTTATTTCCATAATGGTTGTGCAAGTTTGCACTTCCAACAGCAATGGAGAGTGTACCCTTTGATCCACATCCTCTCCAGCATAGGTTGTCACTTGTTTTACTGATATTAGTGCTTCTGATAGGTGGAAGACAGAACTAGTTTTTTTTTCTTCCTCATTTTTTTAATTAAAGATTTCCATCTCCTTCCCTCCTCCTCCCCCTTCCCTCCCCTCCCTTCCACCCATACCCCCTCTCCACCCCTCTCCAAGACAAAGAGCCATCAGGGTTCCCTTCACTATGTTAAGTCCAAGGTCCTCCCAGCTCCCCCTAAGTCCAGGAAGGTGAGCAACCAAACTGACAAGGCTCACAGTGAGCCCGTCCATGATGTAGAGTTCATGTTCATTGCCGTTGTCCTTGGTTTCTCAGTCCTCCTCCACCGTCAGCCACATTCAGAGAGTCCGGTTTGGTCCCCTCTTCCATCAGTCCCATTCCAACTGGACTTGGTGGTCTCCCGTTAGATCTGTCCCACCGTCTCAATGGGTAAAAGCACTCCTCACGGTCCTGACTTCCTTGTTCATGATCTCCCTCCTTTTGCTAGAGAAGCTATATAAGAAGGTGAACCCAAAGAAAAACATATAGTTATCCTCCTGGATACTGGAAGTAGACAAGATTGCCGGACAAAAAATGGGAACATGTGGGTGGGGTGGGATGGGGGAAGGGGGGATGGGGAGAGAAAAGTGTGAAGTGGAGGATGGGAAGAGCTTGGGGGAATAGGATGGTTGGGATATAGGAAGGGTGGATATGGGAACAAGGAATTATATATCTTACTTAAGGGAGCCATTCTAGGGTTGGCAGAGACTTGACTCTAGAGGGGTTCCCAGGTGTCCAGGAAGACGCCCCCAGCTAGGTCCTTGGGCAGCTGAGGAGAGGGTGCCAGAAATGTACAGATCCTATTGCCATACTCATGAATATCTTGCATATCACCATAGAACCTTCACCTGGCATTGGATGGAGAAAATGACAGAGCCCCACATAGGAGCACCGGACTGAGCTCCCAAGGTCCCGATGAGGAGACAGAACTAGTTTTGACTTGCATTTCCCTGATCGCTAAGGATGTTGAACATTTCTTTAAATGTTATTCAGTCATTTGCAATTCCTCTATTGAGAGTTCTGTGTTAGAATCTGCACCCCATTTTTAAGTGGGACTATTTGTTTTCTTGATAGCTAGTTTCTTGAGTTCTTTATATTCTTTTGGATAAGAGTCCAATCGATTCGGAAAACTGATTTTGGAAAGTTACTTTAACATTTCACATCCACTTTGACAAATTACATGAGATACTCTGTCAGCTGTGGGTTGGTTTCAAATACCACAGAAAATCCTCTCTTCTTCCCCTTTCACCCTGTTAACCTCTCTATCAGAAGCTTAGTTGCATTAACAGTAGAGTGTTCCTCTCCATTACAAAGTTATCTTTTCATCTTAAGCGTATTTCAAAGATGGAGTTAGTCAGCCTTCCTGGTGTGGTTTCTAAAGCCCCTGTGAGCCATGGCTTACTGAGATACAAACTGCCTGGGAAGACACACTTCATGGAAATTGAGAGTTCTACCATTAAAAAACAATTTATGAATGCAAACTGCTTTTATTTGGTTGAACTAATGAGGAGTAAGTCAGGCTGAAACCATTTTTTAAAAATTGAGATAAGAAGGTTTTTTTGAGAAACATTGTTTTATGACTCCCAAATACTCAAGACAATTCAAGCCTGTCTCAGAATGTATCCATTCTTGATATTTCCACCAGAATCTTAAGGATCTGCATTGAGAAATGAATGGGCATGTTTCCCTAATTAGCACACCCACTATTAATGAAGATAAGGAGTTCAGTGCTTGGAAACTCTTTTTCTTAGTAGATTCCTTTACACCAGTAATTTGTACCATGAAAAAGAACATGAACAAAAAGTGTGCAACACAGAGTACATTTCCTCATGGCATCCTTACTAACTTTAGCCTAGTACAGCTGAGTGTTGGTCAAGTTCCAATTATGCTATAACCAATGTCACCCAAATAGGCATTAAGAAAATGGTGATGTGAAGGGGCGTGGTCTATCGGCAATTATGATTAACTAGACTAGCTTTAATATATAATATTCAGCTTTAATAATGGAAAGAAAAGGGAACTTACAAAAGCCAAGGTTCCAGTGAAGAGCACAGGAAATAAAGAGAGCGAAAACAAAAGCACATGGATGTTTTAAAGGTATTTGGGGCCCCGGAGGGGACACACCCCTCAGACAAAGGGATTGGTCAGCTCCCCCATCAGTGATGTTCATAAAATAATGACTTTTTCTGGAGGAAGATTTTTAAAAATAAAGATGATCCGTGTAGTGGCATGTGTAAAGTACAGAAATAGAAATTTTAAGACGAGAACTGTTGACTGGCGTTTTTGTTACACCCGGTCTTGCAGTCGTTCAGCCCCAAAGAAAACACACAGAGATCTACATTAATTATAAACTGATTGGCCTATTATCTCAAGCTTCTTATTAACTCTTATAACTTATATTAGCCCATAATACTTGTCTGTGTTAGCCACATGGCTTGCCTTTTTTGGCGAAGCAGTCACATTTTGCTTGCTCTGTGTCTGGCTTCCTCTGTGTCTGGGTAATGACTGCAGACTGAAATGTCCCTTTTCCCAGAATTCTTGTTGCCCCGCCTATACTTCCTGACAGGCCACTGGCCAATGAGCATTTATTTAAAATACAAGTGACAGGGTACAGACCACTGCTACACAGCACTTCCTCCCTCTTTTTTTTAAACAAGACATTTGAATCAAATCTCCTTTGTTTATCTTTTCTACTGTCCACTATTTATAACAACTTGTAATCAGCATTCTAAATAAAAGTAAACATCCATAATCCATTTTGGGGGGGGGGGGGAATGAGAACATAGTTTTCCAAGCTACTTCCTGCTGATTGGGGGAGCTGATAATCTTATAGGAAACTAAAGAAAATTTAGAATTATGATCAAGTCCTAACTGGAGTATCCTGTGAGGCTTGATAATCTCAGCAGCAGTCTTAGAACTGTTCTGGATGTAGAACTCAGACATCTGGGCCATTTTGACTATCAGAGATTTCTCGGGTGGTCTTCCTTGGTCAAACCTGATCTTTCTTAATGCAGAATGAATCTACAGTCCCTCATTTCCTGTGGAAACAAAAGAAAAATCTCTTCTCCAAAGTAACATATCTTTTGACTTAAATTTCATAGTTAAAGCATTTTCAAACTACATATATTGGATTAATCCAGTAGCATTTTTAAATTTTATTTATTTATTTATTATGTATACAATATTCTGTCTTTGTGTATGCCTGCAGGCCAGAAGAGGGCACCATACCCCATTACAGATGGTTGTGAGCCACCATGTGGTTGCTGGGAATTGAACTCAGGACCATTGGAAGAGCAGGCAATGCTCTTAACCTCTGAGCCATCTCTCCAGCCCCAATCCAGTAGCATTTTGAATCAAATGTCTTTTAACAGTTTTCGCTTATTCCTCAGTCATCAAACAATTTAAAGACAACACACAATAACATACAGCATTCAGACTCTTTGTGTATTTTTCATCTTTATGTGGCTTTATTTTAACCTTTATTCCTTTTATTTTATTTTTAAATTTTTTTGGCATTTTGAGACAAGGTTTCTCTGTGTATCTTTGGCTGTGCTATAATTCACTCTGTGGATCAGGTTGTCCTTGAGCTCACAGAGATCTGCCTGCCTCAGTGGCCCAAGTGTTGGGATTAAAGGTATGTGCCACCATACTTAGCTACTCTCTTTTTTTCTTTTAAGGACTTTATCCTTTTTATTCTCCCAAGTCTACATATATTTTTAAACACACAGTAAACCATTTAGAGGTTTTCTTCATCTTTAAATCTATCTTTACTGTATCTCTCTCTTTTATTTTACCACATGAGTCTTTAATTTGCTAAGAGATATGGCTAGGATTAAAGCCATCGCTTTGACGGCTGGATCCAGCCCATTCCTTAGCTATTTTCTGAGAGTCTAGCCTCGTGGCAGAGGTACTAGCTGGAGCCATGTTTATTGCCACAACTTTATGGTGTTTCAAGGTCCCTGCCACCACCAAAAATGTATGTGGTCAGCTTTTAATCAACACCATTTAAGTGTTTCATGGCAGGACTTTTCTGCAGCTCAAGTTGAGTCAGAAAGCCTCTCTTAAATGAGAGCACTTGCCTCTAGCAAGAAGCCATGCTTAACTCTATTGTTTTCTATCTAGAATAACTTCCCAAACTCTCTCAGGTTTTTAAGTAGATTTCATCAGCCCCACATTGGCATGCCATTCTCTTGAGCGAGGAGTCTGTCCCACCTAGTCCTGCAGTCTTTTTGTCCCAAAGAAATACAAAAGGTCTACATTAATTATAAACTGATTGACCTATTATTTCAGGCTTCTTATTAACTCTTATAACTTATATTAGCCCACAATACTTGTCTATTTTAGCCACATGGCTTGGTACCTTTTTTGGCAAGGCAGTCACATCTTATTGCTCTGTGTCTAGGTGACGACTGTAGACTGAAACATCCCTCTTCCCAGAATTCTTGTTGCCACGCCTGTACTTCCTGCCTGACTACTGGCCAATCAACATTTACTTAAAATACAAGTGACAGGGTACAGACTATTGTCCCACAGCAGAGAACCCTCCATTTCAGAACAAGTCTCAACTGTAGCCAAAATAAGAACAATGTGGAGGAATGAGTTTAAGCATATTCATTATTTCCCATTTTAACAAACTAACTATTTCATATTATTTATTTTCATTCCAACTGCCCCTATCCTAACATAAATGTTTTTGCCATGGATACTTTTCTTTTTAAAATTTAATTTATTTTTTTATATTCCATCCACAGTTCTCCCCCTCCTCCAACCTCTCCTTTCCCCATCTGCCCCAGCCCACTCCCCATCAATTCCTTGCAACCAGTAAGGGCTTCCATGGGAAGTCAACAAAGTATGGCACATTAAGTTTGGGCAGGACCAAGCCCCTCCCCTCTGCATTAAGGTTGAACATGGCATCCCACCATAGGGAATGAGTTCCAACAAGCTAGCTCATGAACCAGGGATAGATCCCAGTCCTACTTCCAGGTGTCTCCCACATAGTTCAAGCTTCACTATTGTCTCCAATATGTGGAGGGCCTAGTTTGATCTCATGGAAGCTCCACAGCTGTGGTCTAGAGTTCCTGAGTTTCCATGAGTTTGGTTCAGTTGTTTCTGTAGATTTCTCCCTCATAATCTTGACCTCACTTGCTGATATATTCCCTCCTCCCTCTCTTCGGCCATGGATGCTTTCCAACTTTTTCAGGCTATGCAACCCCCTCTGCCTCCTTTCTAAATCTAATTAAGACCAGCATCCAGCCATACTGAGGAGAAAGCCTATTTATATAAGATAAAGAAAAACAATGTTTAAAAGCCCACATTAATCATGAGCTTTGGAGAAAGTCACCAAAAGCAGGATGCATTTTGTAAAATGACAAGTCCCAAGCACTTAAGGAAAATAGGTCTTTGCAGCCACAAGGGGACCAATGTGACTAAAGAACATGCTTTTGTTTCTGAATATACTTTATTATGATAAAGTGATCACACATTGCCTCCCCTCTTACCAAATACTGTACATTCAAAGGATTACATCAACTATATAATGCAGTAAAAGCTGGGTGGAGAGGTAGAAAATCCTATGTGACAAGCAAAATACTCAGCACATTACTTTTGCTCCATGAACCTACACACACTTGTTCGTGTCATACTTCAACTTTGAACCCAGATAGGACCTGTGCTGTCACAGCTCCCTGCCAAGCAGCCAGCAGAGATCTTCAGGTGATTTTAATTAAATCACTTCCCCTGTCTCCCTCTGCATTACATTCTTTAATGGTTGTTGTTAACCATTCTATTTTGAACAAAATTAATAGAAAAACATTTTTAAAAGTCAGTACAGAAGCCCTATTTAAATGAGTGCTCCAAATTGGGAGAAGAATGTAGACCAACCAGGAGTATTATGAAAGGCAAACTGAATAGTAACCATCAAAGAATTCAACCTATTGTTCGTGTCTCACCTTACCACAAATGCAGAAAAGGTAATCACATTTTCAATACTGGCCCCTCAGTTTCAATCAATTTAATTTACCCTACTCCTTCCCATTTCTCTTTTCCTCCCTTTCTTTTTTTCTTTCTTCCTTCCTACTTTCTAATCCTGTTTGGTGGAGTCTTTCTTGCTCTCAGTGGCCATAATGCCTCCTTATAGATGCTCAATTCATTTTTTACTGAATGCCTGTGTCTACTGAATATGTTCCTGGTCAGCCCTGAGCTTCACAAAATCTGATCCCTCTGGCCACCCAGTCACATACAGGCCAGTTTTGACTTGTTTTAGAAATAGTCTAAGCTCATTCACACAGTAAAATGTCTTTAGGCTTGGAGCCCTACTGTGGTATTTCCCTGGAAGACAGAGACAGTAACAAGCAGAAACTGGAAGACACACCCACTAAATGACCCTTTAGGTATTCAAGTAACCCTGGCACAGTGGCAGAAAGGTAAGTCATAATGCCCATGTCATAATGAGTCTTTATATGTGACTTGGTCTTCCTAGCAGCTTTCGATATCCTTTCCTTATTCTGTTTATTTAGTGTTGTGATTATTATAAGTCATGGGGAATTTCTTTTCTGGTCCTGTCTATTTCATTCTTTACACCTCTTGCACCTGGATAGGCATTTCTTTCTCTAGATTTGAGACTTTTCCTTCTGTGAATTTGCTGAAAGTATTTTCTATGCCTATGGTCTAGGTTTTTTCTCCTCCTACACCTATTGGATAGGTCTTTTTATGGTGTTCTAGAGTTCCTGCATGTTCTGTTCATGAGGTATTTTCTTGTTTATTTGTGTTAGATTTATCCCTTTCTATGACACAGTAAACCAATTCCTGGGCCTTATTTCAAGCACTGATGTCCTCTCTTCTATTTGATCCATTTGATTCACAAGGGTTTTCCTCTGAGCTTTTGAGTAGACTTATTGAAATTTTCATCTCAAATTTTATTTCAGTTTTTATTTGCCTCAGAAATTCTATATCTTTTTTAAATTTTATTTTCATATCCTGCAATGCCTTTATTTCATTCAGTTGCTTGTGTTTTCTTAGACTTCCTTCTGTTGTTTATGCATATTCTAAGTGAGCTTATTACACATTTTTATCATTGCAGTTTTGAGTTCATTGTCTTCTATCAGCCAGTTTGCTTTCCTTGGAGAACACTAGCATGAGATTACTAGATTTTTTTTAATGAGATATATCATTTTGTGTTTTGCAATACTTATATTTTTGTGATGGGACACTGGCATCTGGAGTTAGGTCCAGAGTTGTCTTTTGGTGTAGATGTCTGTCTTGCTTTTGTTGAGTGGATGTTTGTATCTCTGTTTTTCATCACTCCAACTTTGCAGATTTTAGATTGCCTAGGGAGTACCCAAGGTTCAGTTTGTGGTCCACTCAGTTGTGCTGTAAATTGGGGTATCAGAAGTGCCCTTGCTCAGCCTCTGACCTTGCAAGCAAACCCTCTATAGCAAGAACAGAGCCCAATGGCATTTCCTCAGAAGTCAACACTGTAGCATCAGAGAGAAAGAGGTGAGGGTTATCAACGGGTCAAACAGGCACCTAACCCAGGTCTTCGGCTTAGAGTATCAGTGTCCCAGTGGGAAGGAAAGAGGAGAGTTCTACGAGAATGTGTTGGTGGTTCAGGGGCAAGTTCTCAGATGATGGGGTCTTGAAATAGTGGTGAATGGAGAAGATGTGGTGCTGCCCAGAGAACACATGGCTCAGCCTACAGGTCCTCAGATGGCATTTATTAGGGTATCTGAAGCAGAGGTGCTGCTACTTGTAACAGGAAAGAGAGAGCCATTTGTTCATTCCTGGCTGCCCAGCTAGCTTACTCCCAAAATAATCACACAGAAACTATACTTATTAAATTACTGCTTGGCCCATTAGCTCTAACTTCTTATTGGCTAACTCTTACATCTTAATTTAACCCATTTCTATTAATCTGTGTATTGCCACGTGGCAGTGGCCTACCGGCAAAGTTCACAGCGGCTTCATGGTGTCTCTCTGATTCTGCCTTCTTCCTCCCAGAATTCAGTTCGGTCTTCCCCACCTAAGTTCTGCCCTATCAACAGGCCAAGGTAGTTTCTTTATTCATTAATGATAATCACAGCACACAGAGGGAACTCCCACATTAGCTACACTCAAGACGTGCAGGTGGTTCAGCCTGTCACATGTTTCTAAGTTGTTTTGTTGTTGTTGATGTTTCATTTTGCTTAAGGCTGTTTTTTTTTTTCATGAATCTGTTTAAAAGTCAATTTCTGAGAAGACAGCCTTGCAAAGTGTGAAGTTCCAATGCACATATGCATTGGTCCTTAATGGCTAAGGCAATGTAAGTTACAAAGCAGGTGCCTGATTTTAGATGTCATAGAATAAAAACTGTGGTAAGTGGAAAATGACTTTTTGAAAAGTTTGCCTTTCATTTTCCCTGCACTTCAATAATTTGGCATATAAATCACATCACAGAGGGGGTTCAAAGTTAAGAATTTGGCTTGTTTTCCACTCATTGAATACTACCAAAATCCAGACTCAGTTGATCTCTAGAAATTACCACTGAAATAGTAAAATAGCTGATTTTTTCTTATTTGAAAGTAGTTTAAGTCAGTTTTATATGATATAATGAACTTATGAAAGAGAGGGCTTCTTTTAGCTTGCAGTGTTGGCAGTTTCAGTGGACAGGACGTTGACACTGTTGCTTTGGATGTCAGAGTGAAAATAACAAAAACAAAAGCAAAAGCAAAAACCCCAAACATTCCCCACTTGACCAAGAATCCACAGAGAAGAGGAGACCTGGATCACACATCTCTTTAGGGTATACCCCAGTGACCTACATACATTCCACAAGGCCTCACCTCTTAAAATCCATACCACCAGCCAGAAGTCACACTGGAGAATAAACCCTTATGGCATGAACCATTAGGAATTCTTGAGATCCACATTGTCACAATGTGCTAATTCATATTGATAACTTAGTCATCTCTGCTTGAAGTAGTCTTGATTTTTTGACATAGGTAAGCGACTTCTACTGGTCCCTTTTTTTCCACATCCTGCCAGCCATGTCTTGAATGCTCTAATAGTTTAAAACCATACCTCACTTATGTGCTTATCAATAATCGTTAGTGTTTCCTAGAGGATTCCAAAAGATGATGCCTTATTTAGTGTTCTCTTGCTGTAAAGAGGCACCATACCATGATGTCTTGGAAAACAAAGCATTATATTGGGACTTGTTTCTAGTTTCAAAGGTTTAGTTCGTTATCATCACAGCAGGAAGCAGAGCAGCATGTACACATGTTGCTGGAGAGGTAGCTGAGGGTTCCACATCTGGATCTAAAGGCAGCAGGAAGAGAAAGAGTCTGGGCTTGGAATGGGCTTTTTGAAACCTCAGAGCCCACCCCCTAGTGACACACTTCCTCCATCAAAGTCACAGTTTCTAATACTTTCAAATAGTGTCACTCTCTAGTGACCAAGTATTCAAATCTGTAAGCCTATGAGGGGTGAGGGCATTCTCATTGAAACCACCACAAACAACTTGATAGTACCAATTCTAAAGTTCAGTTATAATATTTTGGTAATGCCACAAACATTCTCCCTCATAGAAGTCCTATATAACTAACTTGGGAACCCATGTCACCCCAAATCTAAACACCTTCTCTTACAAACACTAATCCCTTTTTTGAGTACTTGAGTATTAAATGTACAGCCCCATGCATTCTGGGCAAGTGTTAGACCACTGAGTCATCTTCTCAGCTGTCTCTCTACTTTATGTTTTGATGCAGGACTTCGCTAAGTTACCCAGGCTGGCCTTGAACTCATTCTGTAAACTTCAATTTGTAATCTTCCTGTTTCAGTCTCAGTAACTAGAGTGTCAGGCCCAGGTTTATTTTTAATAACAATAACAACAATAACAACAACAACAACAACAACAATAATAATAATAATAATAATAATAATAATAATAAGTTAAAGCTTGGAAGAATAATGAAATCGTAGAACTCTGGGTCCCTCAAGTCTCTCTCTGAAGCAGAGGACATTCGTTCAGATGCTAAGCCTCTTATTGATCTTTCCTAACTTTCCCCTGGCTGTCAGCCAGCCAACCACAAAATGCCAAACCTTCTTGGTATAAAATTTACTCCACCAATCCTATGACAGGATTTCTTGTCAATTATTTTTAGACATACGGTTCACAGTTGATTGCCTCCATTTCCTGAACATGTATGTTTAGAGGTAGAGATTAGAGCACTTCAGGTAGAAGGAGGCCAGCGTGCCATAGAGAAACTCTATCCTGTGGTGCTAGCTGTGGTCTTCCCCAACAACGTGTCTGGTGATTTACGACTTAGTGTTTTAGAAGCACCATCGTAAGCAAAATCATATAGGCTAGTGCTTAGCTAGCTTTTCACACATAGTAGACGCTAATAAATACTTTATTCATAAATTTTGGAGTGGCAAAATACTTAATCAAAACAATATGTAGCCCCCAAAGACCAAACAAGTAATCTTTAGTGTGTGTGTGTGTATGTGTGTGTGTGTGTTATTCTTCATATAGCATTATGCAATATAAGTTAGGAAGATCCAGAAAACTGACAATTTTCTCTATTCCTCTCAATTAGATAAATTTCTTTGAACTACTAATTTTTTTATATAGAGAAACGTTTTAAAAGCATGCAACTTAACGTCCAGAATTTTCCCTACTAGATAAAATTAATTTTTGCTCCCTTTTTAAGTGGCAGAAACCCTGGGTAAGAAGAACAAATTGAGCAAGAGAAATATTTTTTTAGAAAGGAGAACACAAGCATTCTGGTACATCAGAAGGATGCCAACTGTCACTCAGGGCAAATGTCAAATGTTCCAGGAATCCATCGACCTAAATGGTTCAGATTCACAGACTACTAAACTGGAAACATTTGCAAAGGTCACTTGATCAAATATCTCTTTAGAGATTACAGAACCAAGTTCCCAGGGAATGGGTGGTTACACTTAGTGGTAGAACCGGGACTAGAACACGTATGTCTGATTGCCCAGGTCACTGTGCTTTGGTCCCTAACAGTGATTTAATGGAATAATTAGCCATAATTACCAATAGGTTTCATTTGTTTCCAGGGGTAATTTTTGTTTAATTTTGCTTGTGAGTGGCAGGCAGCTTTCTAAGTTTGAGTTTAACTATTTCATCTATATAATAATCTAGCTTATACTAATCATAAATGAAGAAGTAAAAGTACTGAGAGTCAAGTAATCACACTTCAAGAGCAAGGCCAGGGTGGTTATTTACTTCTTACCATATTTCATCCCCAGAGAGAGACAGAAAAATCTCTCAGATTCTAATTATGCCAAAATTATTAAAATTAAGTTTTCATCATAATCATCTTTGTTGGGTAAATTTTATATTTTATTTCTTCCTGATAAAACTCTGACAAATATTTGAATAATATTTGTCATTCATTTAGCATGGAAATTTT
This sequence comes from Arvicola amphibius, assembly GCF_903992535.2. Classification (NCBI taxonomy): domain Eukaryota; kingdom Metazoa; phylum Chordata; class Mammalia; order Rodentia; family Cricetidae; genus Arvicola; species Arvicola amphibius. The sequence goes on from NC_052047.1 coordinate 80,975,942, forward strand.
TGTATGTTGGAGGCTGAGTATGAGTTCAGCCTAACTATACTGTGAGACATTCAGACTCTCATGGATGAAGCAGAGAGGAAAATGAAGGTAACCAGTGTGATCAAGGGAGCTGGTGAGTGCCACCCAGACAGGGCACAGTGAAGCACAGTGTTGGCTGTTCTGGTTTTGGTTTATTGTGGTGGATATCTAGAGGAAGTAGATGCCAGGAAACAGCGCGAAGGCCTCATTGCCTTTTTTTTGAGCCTTAGTGGGAAGAAGTTGGTCACTAGGATGTTTCTTTAAAGGAAGTATAGGAGCCCTGATCCCTCCAAGTTTCCTAGAAGTGAAGAGGTGAGAAGCCTTCTCTACTGTATGTTCCTCCCTGTATATACAATCCTACCACAGGCTCACAGTGATGGGACCAAATAAAAACACATAGAAGAGTGAAGAAGCAGTGTACAGCAAAATTGAGCATCTGTCTTTCATAAAGAGTCTTATGCCATGTCTTAAAAATCCTAGCCACATACTGTAATAGAAAGTTATTTCTTTAATACATATATTTTATTTGTTTTAAAACTATTGATTTTTAATTTTACCTATAAATTTCAGTTGCCACTCCCTCCCCTTCTTCTACACCTTCCTCCCCCACCCCACCCCCCATTTACTCCTCAGAGAAGGTAAGGAACATTGCTTTGAGGATGGACAAAGGCCCTCCCTACTAGATCTAGGCTGAGCAAGGTACTGAGCTGAGCTCCCAAAGTCAAGTTGAAGACTGTGAAGTGTAGAAGGAAGCGGCGGGGCTGCGTCCTGCCACCCGGCCGCGGGCTAGCTTTACACCCGAAATAATTACATGGAAACTGTATTCTTTTAAATACTGCCTGGCCCGTTATCTGTAGCTTCTTATTGGTTAATCCTCACATCTTCCTTTAACCCATATTTAGTAATCCGTGTAGCACCACGAGGTGTGGCTTACCAGGAGAGATCTTAACCTGCATCCAACTCAGAGAGGAGAATCATGGAGACTCACTATGGCGACTGCCTGAATCGTCTCCCCAACTCTACTTCCTTGTTCCCACAATTCTGTTCTGTCTACTCCACCTACCTAATTTTCTGTCTCTTAAAGGGCCAAGGCAGTTTTCTTTATTAATTAACCAATGAAAGTAACATAGACAGATAACTCTCCTCCATCAGTGAAGAGTGAGAATATGAGCAAAGAGGTCAAGAGCATGGTGAGGAGATTTGCTGAAACAGCTTACCTGAGCTACTGGGAATTCACCAACTCTGCCTGGACAGAAAAGGAACTAGCAGAGAACCAAACTAGGCCCTGTGAATGTGGGTGACAGTTGTATGACTGGGGCTGTCTGTGGGGGCCACTGACTGTGGAACAAGGATTTATTCCTACTATATGCACTGGCTTTTTGGAACCTCATTGCCTTTTAAACTATGTTGGTATTAGTAACAGAGACATTCAGCTAACAATAGCTTACCACCACCCCTGCTCTCTGGGTAGAGGAGGAGGTGGGAGGCTTCCCCTGGAGCACACGATTGTCTTAGACTTAAGATAATGCCAAACTCTTGACAATCGTGTACCCATGAATCAATACTCAAAGTTCAGTTCTTCAGTTTTACTTTCTAATCTTAGCCTGATATAAATAAGTAAGTGTTGCTGATTACTTTATCAAATTTCTGCCATACTTTAATATGAGTTCAAGAAATATGAGCCTTCTATTTTGGAAAATGGAGACTTGTCCTTGGTCCTTGGGATCCCACACTGAGAATAAAAACAGAGGTACATCATGTGGCCCACATTCATAGCTTACAAATTTTGCTCAAAGGCTAGCTAGAGTATCAGTATGACAAAGGTTGTCTCTGCCTCAGGAAGACAATGAATTTCAGAAACCTCCACTGTGTGACTGAGTTGTACACAGGGCACAATAGCAGCACCTCTCAAAACTGGGTTACGTCTATCTTAGATTGTTTCCCCAACACTACTACAATGAGTAGCAACAAACTTGAGTGATGAAGACTTCACATGTTACTCAAAATGCCCCATGTTCTGGATGAGGAAACAAAAGTCACGGGATAGAGCGACATACCTCTGGACTCTGAAGTTAGCACCATGCTCCAGTCTCGCTATCAGCCCCATCACTGATACTGGGGGCTTCTGCTAAGATGCAGAAAAATGGGCAAGAAAAGATTCTTCAGTCATTGACTCTCTCAACACTATGAAAAAAGGAATCACTGCTTCTGATTCACTCTCAAAGACTTTGAGATACGGGGAGATTTCATATTTATTCATGTTCAACATGTAGCCAATTATTTGTAGAGTTTAGAAGAATTTCAACTTTGAAAGTGACTTCCAGCTCAGAGATCAGTGGTCTACCCACTCTGCAACACTGCTTCAGAGGCCATCTCTTTGGTTTTTCCATCAGACGTTAATTGGGGGGGGGGCATAGTTACCATTCTTTATTTACATATTTAGTAAGAATTTAATGAGTTTACTTCTACTTGTGGATCAATGCCCAAACTCCTGTCCTTCATCATCACTTGGGTATGTCAGTTTGTCATGAGATTATCTAGTAGATTAAGCCCCTAATATTTGATCAGGCTTGTTGAAAGCTTCTGTGTGTTTTACCTTTTCTTCAACATACCAATGAATTTAAATGTTTAAAATTATTTTAAGTATCATTGTTCTTATGTCTAAGTATGGCCCCAGTGGTGGTTGTCTTTCCCTGAGTCTGGCTAACACACTGACCAGAATGCCCAAGCAGTGGGCACAGCATTTCTTGGAAGAATCCAGGCTTGTACAATACAGAGAAAATGACTACAGACTCCATATAGCCCTCCCCATCAGCACTTAAAAAACAGAGAGGTTGATTTATGTGCATAGGTTTGTCTGTGTGCGTGTATATCAAGTCTATGTCCCCCAAGTCAGAAGAAGTGGTCAGGTCCCTGGAGCTGGGAATACAGACAGTTCCAGACCACTGACGTGGGTACTGGGAGCCCAGTAACAACTGAGACATAACTCCAGCTGCCATCACTCTTCTGAAACTAAAATGCCAAGTTCTGAGGGACTGCACTGTTCTGTCTTTCAGAACTGCCAATGTGACACCCTGGAGCTGAGATTTGGAGATTCCAAATCTCCAAATGGCTCTGAGCAAGAGCGTACCAGAGCCATGGCATTTGCTGTGGATTCAGCGAGCTTAAAGAAGACCAGGACAACAACACTGAATTTTGTGATTGGCTTCATTCACAATACTGACAATGGGTCCCGTCAGCTTTCTCCAATTGTATGATGTTTAAATAGTATAGGTCGTCTACAATGTTTACTGCAGAAAATACTGGCGAAGAAATCTACATCCTCTTTCAATAAATGACTGAAACTATTATTTTGAAAACATGTCATTTAAGTTTCTCGAACTGGTAGAAGTAGCTTAAGGCTTTGTTGGAAGACGGTGGCACTGAGGAGGGCTGTGTCGCCTCTATTTAGATTCTGTACTCTTCATAAAATTCCATTTGGAAACCGAGTATAACCTTCTAACAGTAATTGGCGTCTCTACACCACTACGCAGTTATATTTTATTATTTTTGATTCCTGAGGCTCATTTTTAATACCCTCAGTTCTGTTGGATATTAACACCTCTACGAGGAAGCAGATGTTGAGCTGGCATATGGCACCCACTCATAAATTTCTGTAACTTTCCCGTTGTGTATAAGTCACAGGTAATGATGGGTTATGGTGACCAATTTCCAGAGCGCTCCCCAAGGAGCTGAGGAGCACCAGTTGTATTTGCTCACCTCAGGTCAGTGAGCTGGTGCTCTAGGCATCCGTCCACTGACGGCCGCTTCCAACAGAGGCTGGCCGGTAGACTGATGTGCTAAGAGCTACATCCGGCATCACAGGTAAAAATCCCGGCTGCTGGAACTTGATGTCTCCGTAGTCAGCTTGTGGGGGAAAAGGACGGCACAAGAGGCTTCAGTTGCGTCAGCTGCTCACAGGTGAGCTGCAGTCAAGAACGTGGGTAATCAACAAAGAAGGGAGATAAACACGAGAAGGTCCTAGTGCTTGAGTTCATATGTGATACATAGAAAACTCAGGAACAATGTGCACAGAGGTGGGGTATAAAGAATGTATTGTTGTAGATGGACTGAGACTTCATGCCCTATATTTTAACCTTTCCTTTTTACTTGGCAGAGATATAATAGAGACAGGGTCAATGAATAATTAAAACCTAAGTGAATGCAAGCTCAAAAGACAAAAAGAACACAGGCCACAGGTAAGACCCTTAGCCAGGCACAAACTTGCGAAGATAAGCTCTGCTTGCTTGACTTAAGAGGCATGCTAGCTTTCCTCTTGCGTTCTATTCTTCTGAGGGAAGCGTTATTCCTGACAGGGTGTTTTGAGAGTGGACTCCTGATACCATGTCTCAGCAGGCATTTCCATATGTGCACACAGGATCCCTGGTTGTGACTGTGCTGAAGGTGTTGCCATATCTCCATAATGAGGAACCGTGTCATTTGATGGGGAACACCAAGGGTGCAGACATAGAAATGTAACTCCCTGGTTCTCTTCCTGTCACTCTGTATGAACGGATCCGCAGTTGCTCCTTTCATAATAACTCACTGCTTTATGAAAATGATCCATGTTGATTGGAGGCAGTCCAACCAGTACAGGCAATAATAAGCCTCTACTGCTCAGGGATGCTGCAACTAAATGTCCTGGGATAGCCTCTCTGTGGATAGCTGGCTTATCGGATACAAATGAAAACATATTTGATATGAAATCATGATCACAAAAGGAGCTGATTGGCTTTACTAAAAAATACTATGGCTAGGGTACTGGCATTTGTCTTGAGGTAATATGTGCACGGTAGCGGTGGCATTCTGTCCCTTGACAAGGAGGCTGATTTCTTGATGATGCTGTTCTAGGTACGAAGATATTCCTAAAGGGAATCTCGTGAAAGAAGCAGCCACACTGGAGGATGTGTTGTGTAAAGGGTCTTAGAAGGCTATACCTTCCCTTTACCAACAAAATAGAGTAGCAAGCCCAGAAGAGCTGCAGGGAAGGAGGAACGGGACAGGATTGGAATGCTTAGCTAGGCTTACATTCAAGCTGAGAGTCTCCATGATTACCGAGGAATTTCAAAGCTGGAATCCTGAAGAAAGAGCAGCAATTAATTAGCGGCTGAGTTCGGAAAAGACACCGTAGTCTCAGATGGTCTGAGCCTCCAAGAAGGAAACAAAGCATTCCCATTAGCCGGTGACAAACATTCCTGTGCAGTCAGGAACTGGGGTTTTGTTGATGGCTGGCACTTGCAAGAGGGTAGTGATTCATATTGTGGAAAGAACTAGACATTTTTTTTAAAGATGCAACTTGGTAACTAATTTTTGTCTCTCCCTGTCAGGGTAACCGTTTGAATGTTAATTTAATTTTACAGAATATCATTTATGTAAATGTAATTAGAAAGGAAACATGATCTGGAGATGTGCAGCACCAAAGAAAATTTATTACTCCGAGGGGTATTGCTCTAATCACTCAACTGCAATATCGAGTTTCCCCAGATTTAATCTAAAAGCAATAAATTACAAAAGGCTAATGCCCTGCCCAACAACAAGCTGTCATGAACCCACGATTCAGGGAAGGAAACCAGAAAGAGGAAGAGAGGCAGGAGAGCCTGACTTCATTTTAGCAACAGGCTCTCAGCGACTTGGTATTTTCTGATATGAAACTTGGTACAGACCGCATTGCTAGGGAAAAAAAATTAAAAGCTGCTTTTCCTACGCAAAAGTGAAAATGGGACTTCCATCATGCCACTGATCCTCTTTCCTGAGATTTGATCAGGGTTCTGTTTTTGTTAAAAAAAAAAAAAAAAATCCGCAAATCCTGGAAACTCAGAGTTCCTTATTCCTCAAGAACAAAGAGAGGCGATGCCGACTGACACGCAACAGCCCTGGGTCTTTGCCTTATGAAGCTAAGAAGGGGGAAAGGCCCAGTTTGATGGATGTCAGGGCCCAGGCTGCATTGCATCACGTGCATGCTGGGAAGCCCAGGGAAACTTGCCAGCACCGAAGAGCTGATCCTGTAAAAACAGAACCCTTCTTTTGTCTCCTTTCTTCTTTGTGCTCAGTCAAAGGTTATGACAGGAAGAACTCAGGGCGGATGGTTAGCTCCCTGTAGCATTAGCCTCATGCCTGCACTCAAATATTGTTGGGGTTGTCTGGTCCTTTTAAGGTACTCAGACATTGTCAGGTTGGAAGAAGAAATAAAATCATCAATCTGGCTGCACGAAGGAAACCTTTAATGAAGTGTTTAAAAATTCCACTGCCCGGTTTCTGTCACAGAGCAATTAAATTAGCACTCAATATGGTTAGAACTCAGGCTTGGGCACGTTGGAACAGCTACCCTGGTGATATTAACTTGCAGACCACAATGAAAATGACAGCCTTACATAGAGCTGGCTAGCATGCACTGGAAAGCAGTGTTCACGGCGTAGCTGTGCTCCGTCACAGACACATCCCGGTGCATGGGGACTTCTCAGATGCAACGAAAGGCAACTGTGAAGTCTGATGAGTTGTATAGAGCCAACAATTGCAGCGGGCCAGGAGTGCAACGGTGTTAGCAGGCAGAGCCCAGCATTTCAGTGTGATTGTCAAACTCCAAAACCTTCTATTATCCTTTTTTTTTTTTTTTCGCCTAAATAACCTGCCTTTCCTCCTTGGAATTGGCAGTGGGACATTATAATCAGAAACTTTTTTTCTGAAAAACAAAACTCCAAGTCCTTCAATAAGCTTTATATTTCTTTCATTAGCAAAAACTACCTTGATTTCATTGTTTTCTATATTTTTATCCTGAAATTTAATACATTGCTTGGGCTATTAAATTTGTAAAAGGGTGTATGATTTAAGACAAATGAATGGGTAATGTCAGGGTGCAAAGATAGCACAGAACTCTCCACATCATGAGTAGTTCCAATTTACATGTGCAATTAAATGCATTCTGAAGAGGTTTTCTTTGAATCTTATATTTTGTGAATGTGTGTGTGCTTAACAGTAGCAGAAATTTAAGAGGTACTTTGAACCTGTGCTTTCACGAAAATATTTCCTAGCATGTGGCTAAGTAAAATATTGACTTGTTTAAAGTCAACTTAATAACGCATACATGGTGTTCTCCAACAGGTGTGCATGAATAAAATCTGCATGTATATGCTCTTAGAGAAAAGCTGTAAATCAAGGAGCTACGTATTCAGCACAGTCGTTGCCTCTCCCCATCAACCCAACAGCCCACCACACACATGAGCCCGTAACTCATTGTATATTTAAACTTTATCTTCAGCTACCAACATAAGTCAGAGAAAAATCACCTGGTAGAGTTCTTTAAAAGGCCAAATACTTTTCAGTGACATTCTGAAATATTTAAACAGTTTCTTTGGTACCATATGTCACTTCAATATGTCTACAGATTTGCATGTTGAAGGATTGCATCCATTGTGGCCACTGCTGGAAGATGGGAAACTTTAAGGGGCAGGGCATGTTAGGAGTGCTTCAGTTACTAGGGGCATGCTCCTGAAGGTGATGTTGGGATCCTGATCCTTCCCTCTCTCCCTGTTTCATACCTTGGCCATGAGCATTTCCACATGCTGTCACCAATATGGAGCCCTACCATGCGGCCGAGAGCAATGGGCCAATAATCATGGTCTGAAACCCAACCTCCGTCTCCAAATAAGCCCTTTCTCTTTACCAGCTGAGTAGCTTAGAAATGTTTTGTTTTATCAGAAAGCTAACAGATACTCACTGAGTCTTCTATTCATTTAAATAGGAAGCCAGTCCTAGACTCCCTGACTCACATATAGTCTGTCTAGGAGTGAAGCTTTTAGGCCACAAGAAGAGACACAAAAGACAAAAAGAAAACGCTCATTTCTGATGCCATGTCCTGATGTTGTGTCTGCTCCAATGTCAAAACTCTGACATTGCATTTGTCAAAACAAACGAAAAAAACCCAACACTGACTAGTCAAGCCGAACCCTCTAATCATTTGGGCAAGAGAGTTTCCCCTAATCTGCTGAAGCAGGACCTCAGTTCTCTTCCTCACAATTAACATTTTCTTTAGTTTCATGCCATGTGAGATTCTTTTCAAAAGCACATATCTCGGGTATTAAATTAAGTAACTCATTGTCAGAATATGTCCTGTTTTATCTTAACAAATGTTAACAGCAATTCCTTTTTCTATTGTAGATATTTATTAGCTGACTTACCTAAAGAGCTAACTAGACCATATAGACACAAGGTATAGTGGAGCTCACATTTCTTTCTTTTGTAAAAATGTACTAAATTATTTACCTGAGATCAGCATAAACAAAATAAACAAGGCAATTTTCTTGGAGTAACAGGCTGCGTGTTCAGCAGTTATTGGCTTGCTGTGACTCACCAGGAAAAGCCTATAGTTTCTACATTGTTGCTTCAGGTAGTGGGTCATGGCTAATAACATACTGTCCTCAACATCACAAACTGGTGATGTCTAATAATGTTATCAACCAAATTCACTGGCAAACAGTTAAGACCCAAGTCTCTTAAACAGGTTTTCACACACAAGTGGAGCAAATCGTCCCCCCTTTTATAAATTCCGAGATCACTGCCCAGCAGGAATACAGTGCACGGTTGAGCCATTCTTGGGGAAGCAAGCCATGTAGACAACCTACTCTGTGAAACACAGGCCCGACTCTCATGCCCGCCTCCTGCATTCACACGCATTTATGTTCTCGTGTTGTCTTTGCTGTGGTCTCAGTCTCGAGAACTCAGCACTCTGAGATGCCATCTTTGCTAACCCAGAAATTCCCAATGTCGGCTTTGAATGAAGAGTTAATGAGAGAGCGGTCAGATCATGAAATAGGAAACCAAAAGAGAAAACCCACAGAAATGAGCTAGAATTATGAGGAAATGACAGAGAACTGGAAGAAAATGCCAAGGAAATGTCAGAAGGGAAGACCAAAGCACAAATAGATTGGTGGCCTTAAATCCCCTCTGAAGTAGTGAAAAGTTAGGATGGATATATTCACGCATGCCTGGAAATATACAGAGAGGCTTAGCAGGTTATCTAAGTCTACACAGCAAGTAAACAGTGGGTCTGGGATTTAAAGCCAAATAAATCCATCCAATCCAAAATCAGAAAGCAACTGGAAAGCTTGAATGAATGGATAGAGCAGGTAGCTGATTGGCTCCTTAAATGAAGGAGACTAAGAAAAGAAAGGTGTTGGAGTGGGGGGTTAAGTATGATCATAATACATTGTACACCTATAAAAAATTCCTAAGGAAGAATATTTTTAAATTGATTGGAAAATAAAAATAAAAGCGAAAAGACCAGTCTTGTGGAGATCTGGAGAACATCATTTTGTGAAAAATCAGCATCCAATATGAGGACCTGGGGTGGAAACAGGAGAGAAATAAAGGGCAAGAGAAAGTCAACCAGGTGGGAGTGAACCACTTTCCTTAATGCCATCGCCTCCACTTGCATTTTAGCACTCATGACTGGTAAGGACCACATCCTCCAGAGAGTACAGGGGACACCCTCTTTCTCCAAAGTCAAAATTTAAAAATGCTTTTTCATGTCAACCATTCCCGGGTAAGCTGCTAGCATTTGACCAAGATTGATACATTCCATTTAAGTCAGTGTTCAGTTCAGGCTCTCCCTGCTTACGAAATTTGCCAAGGTCAATAGGTTAGAGGGCAAATAAATGCCAGAATATGTCGGGATCTGGTAGCCTTTTGCATTCCTCTGGCCCTCTTGCTTCAGGTGTTCAGCCGGAGATGGTGTGCCCCCGACCATCCAGCATGGTGCTCATGAGGTCTTAACAAAACTCAGTGACAAGTTCAAGGCAGTCTTGGCTACTGGAAGCATCTCAAGACCAGAGCTTTAGTTAGAAGCAGAGATAAAAGTTTTAAAGATGCAAAAACATGTTTCTCTTATAAACTGTATTGGCTTTTACAAGACGACTTGTTGGTGGGGTTGGGCAGGGCTTCTGAAGCAGAGTTATATATTCATTTGTTGGCTCTGTCTTCTATCAAGGAGACGTATTTCAATATCATATTAGATGTATCCCTAAATTTCAAATTCCAAGGTGGGTGGGGGGAAGGAATAAGGGTTTCCTTTCATAGTTAATACAAGCAATATTTTCATCTCAGACCCATTAGCAAGTTTGTGCAATCCTGCCAGCATTCTGAGCACTCTGCCTGGATATCTAGTGTCTCGTACCCAGTTTCAGGAAGACGAGACCTAATGAAAATGTAAAATAATTCTGAAGTTCAAGTGTAATTGTCAAGGTCTGAGACAGCCCTGCTAGAGTGTGAAGACAGTCCAAAGCAGCAGGGGAGAGGCCAGGCCAGTGTGCAGTTACTGAAACATGGGCAAAGCTACTGTTTTCATTATCCCATGGCTCCCAATACCATCATAATTTATTATCATTTGTTCATCCTTCGCAAAGCCTTATAATTATAAGTCAGACACTAATGAGACGCCAAAATAGAATTCCTTAAGAATCTCATTTTAACTGATATTAATTATTGCCTGATTATAAATTTCAAGTTAACCATAAAATATACTTGGTGCTTGAGTTTAATCTTACACAGTCCTTGAAAGACTAGAAAAAACTCTGCACAGCAGCCAGGTAAACCCAAAGTGCTGGCTTTACTAACATTAGGATGCAAGACAAAAATCTATATAATTTTCGGAGTAAACTCGAGGAATTCTCTTCATAAATAGTATTTGGACCACAGCCTCAGATAAAAGTGCATGGGAGATGGATAACTATTCTTTCCTCCGCTCTAAGAGGCAGATCTCTGTCAGGATTGCAACATTTCTAAATGTTGACGAGCGTGTTCACTCTAACACGAGCTTTTGGCCTGGCTCATTATGTAAATTATATTCATGTAATGCATCACTTGGGTATTCAGGTGCAAGCCCATGGTGTCTAACACAAGTCCTCCCTGTCACAAGCGACAGCAATGCACATTTTCAGTAAAGATAACTGATCAGGGGGAAGAAAAAAATAACTGCTATTTTCAATCAGAACTATGGAAAGTGCCCTTAGTCCAGAAAAGATATGATGCCAGTCTAAGGCTATAAAATACCTCTCTGACCTTATTATCTAGGCTCCTGCATTAAATATAGTGGCTATAATAGAATCTGTATGCCCTAGTTTCTGACAGGTTGAATGTTGCCTAGTGATCCAGGAGGGAAAATGGCTGCTTGGATTCAAAGGAGATTATAGATTACTGACATTTCCTGGATATTGTGACCAGAAGATGCTGGTATGGTGGTTTACAAAAAGACAGACAGCTCCTAAAACTGATAATTAGAGGGGGGTTATACATATTTTCTTTTGCTTTTAATGAATTACCTTCCAACTGTTTATTATCAGTGCGTCGGGAATCTTGGATAGCTCACCTGGGTCGTCTGTTTCAGGGTCTCTCACCCACTTATACACTCTGTCATCTGCTCGTAAGTGGGATGCAGTGAATCCTGGTTGTTGGACTGAAGGCTTGAGATGCTTGTGAGAACTTGGTCGCCTGATGCCGTCTTATTAATGAGGCAGCCTTCCTCACTAACACAAGCAAGGGATGAGAGAATAGGCTCAGAAGACAGACAATGAAATCTGTCCCTACAAGTGATACACCATTACCTTTCTTTAGGATTGAGTCACCAGGCTGAGACCACACACAAGGAAAGAAGGCTATGGGTATTGGGAGATAGAGGTCATTAGAAAATATTTTAGACGGTTTCTCACCAAGGAAATTGTCATAGTTGCTCAGGGACCCAAACTTCTCAGACTTACCATGATATGCTTATCAAATTATCTAGTAAGACCCACAGGTCACCAAAATGAAATTGTGTCATCTTGGATCTCTTTCTATGCCATGAGCAGCAGGGAATTTAATGGTATTTATGGAAAGTGTCTTGGCATGGGAGGAAGGACCTGATTTTATTTCGAAATGAAATCAGAAAACTCTTCTTTCCAGAAAAAAATAAAACATTTTAATGAACATCAAATTAAATGAAGAGAAAAAGCATTTCTATTAAAATCAAAAGCAAGATAGGGCTGTCTTCTCTCTCCATACCTATTCAATAGAGTACTTGAAGTTCTAGCTAGAGCAATAAGACAACTAAAAGAAATCAAGGGGATACAAATTGGAAAGGAAGAAGTCAAAGTATCATTATTCACAGATGATATGATAGTATGTATAAGCAACCCAAAACACTCTACCAGGGAACTACAAAGCTGATAAGCACCTTTAGTCAAGTAACTGAATACAAGAATAACTCAAAAAATCAGTAGCCCTCCTATATATAAATAATAAATGGGGTGAGAAAGAAATCAGAGAATCAACACCCTTTACAACAGCCTCAAAGAATATAATGTATCTTGGTGTCACACTTACCAAGCAAGTGAAAGATCTGTATGACAAGAACTCCAAGTCATTGACAAAGATATCAGAAGATGGAAAGATACCCCATGCTCATGGATGGGTAGGATTAACATAGTGAAAATGTCCATTTGCTTCACAACTCCAATATCCACAAAGCTTCTTCTAGAAGTCAGAAAGAGGAAGTTAACCTGTAATTCAGGATGCCAGTGAAGCAGGTGGCTGGAAAGCAAGGGGACTGGAAAGCCAGGGGGGCACCATAGCACAAACCCAGTGGCTCACAGCAGTGGGGCTCCAAGGATAATGGATGGCAGCAAAAGTTTGGAGAAATTTCTTCATAAGGACTCTATGTCTCTGCACTTTGAAGAACATAAGCCGGGCAAACACATAACGATGCTTTGGATCCAGAGTCTTCCTTGCCAAGCAAGAGGTATAAATTCTGTGGAGAGGAGCCATATTTGGCAAAGAGTAAATGAGCATCAGCTCAGTAATGTCACCATGGCATTAGGGAACAATGGTCACTAAACTCCCAATGACTAAAAACTGAGAAACTATCCTCCAAGTCTAGTTTATAAGGAAGCAGGTAGAATTTTCTGATGAATGAAAGATCCTTGGAGCTCTCTAAAATTAACACTGGCTTCACTGATAATGATCTAATAGGGCTGATGGCTTCCTTCTTTTGGAGAGGGCATGAAGCTGCACCTGTTCTGGAGTGTTTGAGAAACCATATACAAATTGCTGGGTAAAAAACAGAAACCCCACAAGACAGTGGTGGTACACTCTTTTAATCCTAGCACTCAGAAAGCAGAGACAGGGAGCAGATCTCTGTGACTTTAAGCCCAGTATAGTCTACATATTGAGTTCCAGGACAGCCAGGGCTACGCAGAGAAACCCTGTCTCAAAATGATGGAAACCCCATGATTCCAAGGCAAGGGGCTCATCTCTTCCAAATGGCTCTAAAAGGCTTATTATTAAGTTATTATTAGTTTAAGCTAGTAACACTTGTTGGAGCAAAGCCAGCCCAAAACATTTTTTCACTATCAAATCTGCTTGCAGAGTTGCCTTATAAAGAAGAAGAATGGGTGTGTGTCTTTAAATACCTTCAAGGCCGTGAAAGATTCATGTTCCCAGTTCATCTAAGCATACTGCCCGGAAAAATAAGCAGAGACCTGATGCCCCTGATGCCCCTGAAAACTGCTGGCCCAAGTTGCAGCTCTCATCAGATAGTATTTATGGGTACCTGTTCTGAGGCCTTGGCCTGAAATAAACTGGACATAAATGCACACTGGGTATGGTATGTTCATTGTAACATGGATCGTGCTGTCTTTGTTTTTGTTGCTGTCATCATTACATTCCCTTTTCACGACCTGCGTTTAGCAGAGAAACACAAGGCCACACTACAGAAGCATAACGCGGTGACAAATGCTCCAGAGCCTAAATAGGCACCAGCATGGAGTCAGATGCACACAAGGCCTGCCATCGACCGTCATCTATTCCTTTAGCTATTTCTGATTCGCTGCAGCTTGAACAGTGTCCTCAACTGAGTGTCACAAGTAGCAGCAACTGAGGACAAAGTCGTGTAGGAGTAGTTCAATTAGTTATCTAATCCCAGGAACCAAGAGAGGAGCAAGGAGTGAGAGCAAGAATCCGTGAAGGCATCATGGTACATGACCAGGTGCTCTGTCCTATGGGATCACGAGATGATTATAGGTGATAGTAAATACTGATCATGCCAAACGTGTTCATGTAAGAACAGTGAAATTACTCATAAAGCACTGAGCAAGACGACGTGGCACTCTGTCTCTTAGGAAGCCATCTTTTTTTTTTTTTTTTGAGTTGGAGGCACAGTAAAAATTCAGCATTCCCAGAATCATTGCCCTCTTTTTCTTAATGTCTCAAAGGAAATAATTTGGCTTTGCTGTTTAAACAAGGGGAAAGCAAAGTCTATAAAGAGACAAAGAGAAGAAACTTGAAGAAGCCAATACTATAACTTGTCATGATTTTTATAACACCTTAAACATCACCAAGAACAAGAGTGTGACATATGAATTTGATATACCCATTAATCAATTTATCTTCATGGCGTAGATTGACAAACTGAAAGGGTGTATTAGAACCTTCACACAAGTTCTAGAATGTCTCACATGGCTCAAGACTTCATTCCTCTGTTTTCAGCTGACTTATACAGTTCCTGGTCTAAACATTTGCAATATGAACACATACACACACTCACACCCCATACCTGTAGAGAGGACAAGCAGTCTTTAATAAACAAAGTGTGTAAAGAATACTGTCAGCTCAATGTCATGGGGAGTCACTTAATAGCACTAGGTAAAGGTGAATGATTTTAGCATGAGAAGAGATGTGTGATTCAGAGACAGGAAGAATAGAAGAATTCCAGAAACCTCCTGAGTCTGTTTTCTATGCTAATATACTAATATTAATATTCTTAGGGTTTCTACAGCTGTGAAAAGATACCATGACCACAGCAACTCTTATAAAGGAAAACACTTAATTGAGGTGAGTTCCATTTTCAGAGGTTTAGTCCATCATGATGCAACATGGTGGCATGCAGGCAGACTTGGTGTTGAAGAAGCCGAGTGTCTACACCTTGTCTTGCAGGCATCAGGCAGTGGTCTGTCTCACTGGTCATGGCTTGAGCATCTATGGGACTTCAAAGCCTGCCTCCACAGTGATATACTTCCTCCAATGAGACCACGCCTACTCCAACAAGGCCACACCTTTTAACAGTGCTACTCCCTTTTGGGGCCATTTTCTCTCAAACTAACTCATTCCACTTCTTGGCCCCCAAAGATGTGTGTAGTCATATCATAGTGCAAAACTACATTCAGTCCAACTTTAAAAGTCCCCATAGTTAATAATAGCCTCAGACTTCTTTAAAAGTCTGAAGTTTAAAGTTCCTTCTGAGATTCATGTAATCTCTTAACTGTAATACCCTATAAAATCAAAATCCAGAACCAGATCACATACACCCAGCATTTAATGGCACAGGTTATACATTACCATTCCACAGCATAGGGAAGGGAGCATAGTGAGGAAATACTTGACCAAAGCAAGACTGAAAAACAGCTGGGCAAATTCCAAACTCTTCATCTCCATGTCTGCAGTCAAGCCCTCTTCAGATCTCCATCTCCTTTCAGCTTTTTTGACTGAAACATACTTCTTTCTCTTGGGCTGGCTCCACTCCCTGGAAGCAGCTCTCCTAAGCAGGTATCCCATGACTCAGTCATCTCTAACATCTTGGAGTCTCTGAGGCGATCCAGGCTTCAAGCAATGGCTTCTCTAGGCCTCTATTCAGGAACTCCCCCGACACATGCCCGGCATAAGTGACTTTCCTTAGTTGGCAAGGAAGGTTCTAAAATGCCTTTCTTCTCTCCTTGACTCCAAAGCCAGAACCATGTGACCAAAGCTACCAAGTTCTGCTGCTTCCTGGGGCTGGAACATGGCCTCCTCAATCAAGTACATCTTCACCAGCTTTCTGTTTTCCATGGCTTCCTTCGCTGCCTAAGCAGGGAAGTCCTGGAACTTGCTTTGTAGACCAGGCTGGCCTCAAACTCAGAGATCTGCTAGTCTCAGCTTCCTGAGTCCTGGGATTAAAGGTGTGCACCACCACACCTGCCTCTAAGCTTTTCTTTAATTCATTTCACAAATTGGAAATTTAGATGGATTGGATCTTGTCCTGAAGTCACCAGTCCCTTTATTCCATTTCTTAACCTGTTTATATCCTTGAACCCAAGATTTATCTGTATTCTACTTTCTGATACCCCGTTTCTCAATCTGTACATTTTATGTTTTTATTTGCTCGGCCTGCTCCTTTTCAATATAAATCTTCATCAGAGTTAACAATAACAACCACACCACAGAGTTTATACTAGAGTGCTTTAAGATTTCCTCTGCTAGTATAATTAATCCAAAACTCTTCACTTTAGCCTCAGGCAGATTTTTCAGACAAAAGCGAAAAGCAACCACACTCTTCACCAAAATGTCCCAAGACTGGTCTCTAAACCACATACTCCTCTGAAAGCTCTTGATCTAGGCATCCATAGCACAAATCAAAGTAAGCACCACTGTCTTCCATGTTCCTACCAGGATGGCCCATAAAGCACCACTTAAATGGTTCAACTGCTTTTCTAATCCACAGTCCCAAGGTCTGGAGGCAGAGGCTGCTCGTTCAGTCTTGGCTGCCCATACCTAAAATAATCACACAAAAAACTGTATTAATTAAAACACTGCATGACCAATCACTTAAGTGTATTGCTAGCTAGATCTTATGTCTTAAATTAACCCATTTTCATCAATCTGTGAATCAACATGAGGTCGTGGCCTACCGGCAAGTTTCCAAAAAGCTCCCATGGGCATCTTTTTCCTTCAGTGGCTACATGGCATCTCTCTCAACTTCACTTACTCTCCTTATAGGTCTTATTCAGCCTGGTTATATTCTGTTAAGCCATTGGCCAAAAGCAGTTTCTTTATAAACCAATGACAATAAAACATATTCATAGCATACAGAGGGGAATCTCACATCATAGGGTCTACTACATTTCTTCAAAGAAAACCATGGTCAGGTCTATCAGAGCAATACCCTAGTCCCTAGTACCAATTTTTTTCTTAGGGTTTCTATTACTGTGAACAGAAATGATGACCATTGTAACCCTTATAAGAGAAAACATTTAATTGTTGTGATTTATATTTTCAGAAGCTTAGTATATTATCATCATGGTGCAACATAGTGGCATGCAGGCAGCCACGGTATTGGAGAAGTAGTCAAGTGTCCTACATCTTGGTTTTTAGGCAACAGAAATTGGTCTTTCTCACTGGACGTATATGGGACCTCAAAGCCCAACTCCACAGTGATACATTTCCTCCAACAGGATCATACTCATTCCAAGGAGGCCATATCTCCTAATAGCACCACTCCCTTTGGGGGCCATTTTCTTTCAAACCATCACATTAATCTTTCCAGTATTACTGTAGAGATCTGCCCAGTTCCCAGTCCTTGAATATAGCTGAGTGCACACACACACACACACACACACACACACACACACACACACTCCCATGAATAAACATATGTGCTTACATACCTACTCTCACTTTGGGCCAACTTTGCGATCTTCCCTTCATCTTTCTTCTGCAGATTGGACCCAGCTCTGGCTTCTGAATGGGGAAAGGACAGTGGATAATGAAAATGTCACTTGTCTGTGCTGCTGCATTTCCCCTGGTTGTCTTCCACAAATTCTCTCGTAGACTCCAGGAAATACTTAACAATTACAAACTTTATTTTTAGTGCACTCCAAAGTACTTAGAAATCCCCATTTTCCATCCATGCAGGATGACACTAACTGTACACACAGTGCTCAGATATGCTATGGGAAATAGATGAGATGATATCCAGAAAGTTTGAGTAGAGTGTGGGCAGAGTGATTCCAATAGATGGTAGCTGTGACTGTCATAGCACTCCTTCTTTACGCTACTCAGGTTTTGAATTTCGATTTCCCATATCCTTCCAGTTTGTTCATTGCATTTTTAAAACAATATCCTCCTTAAAGAGAAAGAATTTTAGTAAATTATTCTCCATTTTTATATCTTCACTTTGTAAAAAAAATAAAAATCACAGGTCACAGGCAAGCATGTTTAGATATTTTGGGTTAATTTAAAAATAACTTAGAAGCTAACAGATACATTAAAAAGAGCTAATACTCTAAAAGATATCCCTGGTAGTGTCACAAGTAACATAACTCACACTTAACAGTGACGATACTTCAGACAGTTGCAACTGGGAAAAGAGGACTCGGAAGAGTGACTTTACGGGCAGCCTCTTTTGGGTTAGGTCAATGTAGATTTTCCTTGCCCCTCCTTTCATAACAGAAAGGCCATGTGTGACTCCTATTATGCTTCCAGGAAAGACATTATGAAAGCCTAAACTATATCCAAAATACATTTCATCCCTAATGATTAGAACTGAATGAATAGCAAGGAAAGGAATATGAACCTATTCAAACTAAATTGGCTTAGCTCTAACTGATCTAATGTGGTTTTCCAAGGAATAATTGATATTAAATAATCGTAACTGGCAGTTTATGTCACAGAAGTGTCTTCTGACCCTTTCTTGTTAAACAGCCTCGCATCATCAATTAAAGCGTCTCTGGGTAGTGACATCACAGCCAGCTGAACCTCAGAGAGTGTGATATCACTGCTTCAATGCGAAGAGAGGACCATGGAAAAGGAAAAGGGAAGTCATTTTGACCAAAACCAGCATTGCCTGTGATTTGTGCATTCAGAGACTTGCATGTGATAATCATATAGCTTGGTGATTATTTAAAAATAATAAATCTTGCGAAATCACAGTGATACCGCAGGGGCAAATGCTTTTGTTTTTCTGGACTCGTTTCTTTCAGCTATGGCTCAAGATCCCTGGATGGTGATCTGAAGATATTATTTCATAGCTGAACTGTGAAACGCGCATGCTTGGAAATCCCTGGAAAATAGTCTATAGGAAAGAAAAACTTTGAGTTTGGGCTTGCACTTGGAATGGTATATTCATGTTTCACCCAGCCCATTTTAGAAGAATTTATGTGAGGACTGTTGCCTATTACCTACAGGACTTCCAAAGGCTAACTGCTTGTTTCTCACCTGGGGCTCCTAAGTGCATACTAGAGAAAAATGTGATGGGAAATAAATCTTGTTAGATGGAGGGTCCAGGCACAAAAGAAGGAACATTTACCTTTGTCCACTGAAAAACTGTATTTTAAGATGGAAAGTCATTTTCTAAATTGTTCATTGAATATCTGCTAGTGGCTGTGTTAAAAATGGGGGATATCTAATTATAGGAGGAGGAGAAGTAGCTCGCCCAAGATCACACAGTAAAGCATACCCTGAAATGGTCCTTGGTCTTGCTGTCCTGCTGCTATTATACATGAGAAACTGCCAGGGGTGGCACCTCAGGTGTGGTCCTCTCTCCTTTACAATGTAGAGTCAGCAGGATAAGATACCCTTTCGCTGGCATCATCCCTAATTTTCAGGAAACTAATTAGGTATCTACCTTCAATGATATTCATGTAGGTAAAAATAGATATCACGGTGGTTTGTGGGAAGATGTCAGTTATTTTTATACCTGCAACACACACACACACACACACACATACAGGAAAAACTGAGAAATAAAGTGGACTTATTATTGTCCCACTGTCATTTGATTGAGCGCCTACTGGAGTCACAGCTCCTTTTAGAATGACCTATGCCTAAAATAGCAATAATAGGAGTAATTATAATAATAACAACAAAGTGTTACTGAAGCAAAGCGTCATGGGGGGCAAGATTGATGTCAGATCTACCTAGTGGTCAGGATTTTATCACTCATATTCAATGTTTGAATTTACTGGATGAATGCAGTTTTCCATATTATTTAGTGGTAAAACAGAGAAATTAATGAATGAGATTCAAGGTAAATAAACAAAGCATACTTAGTTTGAGTATTTTAATTACGTTTTAGGCACAAATTTACAAATTCTTTCTTTTGAATGGTATTGGTTATGTCAGGCAAGTCTAGGCTTTGACTGCTATTGGGATTGGGTTCCACGTCATGTGGCCGCAAAGGTGTGTACTTGTGTTCTTTGGTAATTGAACACTAAAATGCACCAACATGTTTGGTTTATTTGCAGCATGCTTCAAGGATGTGCCTAACCTTAACAAGGCTTAGGAAGATGATAAGTTATATGATTTATGAAAGGCCTTCTTGCACATTACATCTGAAATCATTGTCAAATCACAAAGTCTATGCCAGGAAGATTTTCTTTTCTTTTTCATTTTCTTTTATTTTCTGAGTTTGATCGTTTGGCTTTTATGTGTATATATGTATCGTATCTATGCATGGTGCCCATAGAGATCAAAAGCGGTTGCTGATATCCTCTAACTGGATATATGGGTGAGTGTGAACTACCAAGAGGTTCTGGGAACTGAACCCTGGTCTTTTGTAAAAGCAACAAGTATTCTTATTAATGAGTCAGCTCTCCAGCCCCTGACTGAATTTGTAAGGACAGGTAACTTTCGTTTTCTCATTTCTCTTTCTTCTTTATTTCATCACGGATATGGAATGATTTAATACTTTTATGGGGTATGGTGCAATAGCCTAATACTTATAAACAGTGTGTAATGATCAAATTAGGGTAATTCATATTTTCATAGACTTAAAGATTTATTGTTTTTGTGTGTGCTGGAAACCTTTTTGCTCTTCTAGTGCTTTGCTAAAAGAATAATAAAATTTTATGGGCTGTTGACACCCTACTGGGCTGTAGAACATTACAATTTATTCTTTTTATATAATTTCATTTAGATAACCTTTTGAGAAGATCTTTGGCTAAAAAAGTATAAAATTTAAGTCTGAAATTGGTAATAAAGAAAAATTCACCATTGCTACTACAGAGTAAGAGTATTTGCTTACTGTGCTTTTGTGGGCTATCCATGTATGTGCACATGTATGTGAGTGTCCTCCACACAGGTGCTCATGAAGATGAGAGGTAGCTGTTGGGTGTTTCCCTTCATTGGCTTCTGTGTTGTTTTTGAGACAGAGTCTCTTGCTGAGCATGGGGTTCACTCTCTAGGAGCAAGTTTTGTTCATTCATCTGTCTGCCTGCTGTGCGGGGATAATAGATGAGCATATATAGGTGCTGGGGATCTGAACTCGGTTTCCTCTTTCTTGCATAGCAAGCACTTACCCATCGAGGCACAGCCCCAATCCTGTAATAAGCTTTTATGCCTATGAGCCATGCAAACACTCCTTGTTATGTATACATCTTCAATGAGAAGAGTGAGACTTCCACCTCTCTACAAACTATAATTCATAGACTGTATCAATACAAATGAGAGCTGTTTAATTGGGTTTTTTTTAAACAAGTGAGTTTAATAGCAGTATTCACAATGTTCCACAAACTCTATTTAGAATGCTCTAAATCCCCAGTGATTTTATGTAGGCTGACATACATCTGGCTGCAGATGAGAGCAAGGCTAAATTTTAAAATTCTTTGTTTTTAAAGATAAGAAATCTAGAGAGGAGATGAGGCATGGGTGCTTCATTTAAGCGCCTCCAATTTGCTCGTTTTCTTTTCCACTGAGCAGAAAGTTGATTGGTCCACTGGTACAGAGAATATGAAGGTTGCTATAAAAGCAGTACTGACTTAACAGAACATGTTCCAAGGAAGTCAAGGCAGGTGTTGGACCTCCCCATTGCTCCTAGGGGTGATTGTGATTTATTTAGGCTCACTTCTTAACTTTTTGTCCAAAGTTTTCCATGAATATTTATGGCAAGTCTTCATTGACTGAATGACTTTCTACTCCACGGAAATTACACAACCCTGTAGTGCACCCAAGAGAGACCAGAAGAGAGATTTTCTGACCTTTTGCAAATAGCATACTACACAGGGACTAAGTACAGCTCAGCGAGGTTACCTGTGGGGCATCTTCAGATTATCTGAGGGAAACAACCAGCGTGCAGTCCATTCGGTACCAGGTCCACTGTGTTTCTGAACATTTGTGAAATCGTTATACTCCATCTTGAACCTGAATAATGCGTAACTATTAACAAGGTGTTAGAGAGGACTCCACGCATTTCTGCTCCAGATGTGAGCTCATTTACAGCCGTACTTGTCGCATAAGCTGTGGGTGCGAAGGTGCCAGACTTGAGTGATGGAAGTGTTGCGCTCGTGCAAAGGCTCTCTCCAGACAAGTTTTCTGAGTCATTGGATAAGCAGTTGACAGACAGCGAGACCTCAAGCCTTCGGGACAAAGGTGCAGGCCCTCCTTTTCCCGGTCGACACCGCTGCATTTAAAACCCAGTCTATCTACAGCTGCAGCACAAAATGAGTAGGGGGGAGTGTCTCTGAGACAAGAGACTAGAGACAGTGGGCAAATGGGAGAACTCCAGGTAAACAGTCTTAGAAGCAGCTTCAAGGGTTATAGTGAGCAAACCAGCAGGCAAAAGGGCTTTGGAAGGCAGTACTGTTGAGAGGAGCTCCATCTGTAACCCCTCCCAGGAAGTCTCATGCTTTCTTTCTTCCAGTGAGCCATCTCCCCATCACTGCCATGATCAGGTCCACTGCTGCCGCAGCTGGCCCAGCTGTGGGGATGACAAGCTAATGAGCCAGCTACGCACACTGGTGTTTTAGGTGCGATCTATAAAGAAAGCCTGTGTATGTCCAGCTTGGCTAACATGCTGTCTATTCAAGTTGTGCTGTATTAGACACATATATACACACACACACATTGGCACATATACTCACACACACATACATACACATGCACACACATTCACGCATACACACACACACACCAGCCTCTCACATCACATGCACAAACACATACTCACAAACACAAACTCATAGGGAAAATTGTTTTACTGAAAAGAAATAGAGTAGCCACACTTATGGATATCCCAAATAAATAATTCAGCGATTTACTATTAAAATAAACAACTGAACATAAAGAAAAAAAGAGACTAAAGACTGTAACAAACAAAAGAGTTACAAGCCACTTTACCCTTGACCCCAGCCCAAAGGCCAAGAGGTGATTTTGTAAGCCATTTTAATTTTCTCTTCCCATGTTACAAATCTGCGTCAAGTGGAGTTTATGTAACTTGTTTTGGTTTCTGACAAAATTTAAAAGGTATTTCTTGGGCTAAGCTAATATCTAAGCCCCAGGTATTAGCTGCTTATAGGCCGGGTGGCTCTCTACAGACAAAAGCTCAATTTTCTTTAAAAGACATTTCTGAACAACCTTTAAAAAAACAAATAAATATGTAAGCGTGGTGGCCCCCACCTTTAGTTTACCCCAGCACTCTGTGAGTTGTATGCCAGTGTGGTCTATAGAGCTTTCTTTAGAATAGACAAGGCTCCGCAGAGAAACCCTTTTTCAAAAAAACCAAAATGATGGGTAGATAGATAGATAGATAGATGATTGATAGATAGATAGATAGATAGATGATAGATAGATAGATGATAGATAGATAGATAGATAGATATAGATAGATAGATAGATAGATGATAGATAGATAGATAGATAGATGATAGATAGATAGATAGATAGATAGATAGATAGATAGATAGAATGATAGATAGATAGATAGATAGATAGATAGATAGATAGATAGCTGATCGCTAGATGCTCGCTAGATCGCTCGTAGATCGCTAGATGATAGATCGAAGCTGCTTGATGCTGATCGCTCGCTGCTCGCTGCTCGCTGCTAGCTGCTGCTCGCTAGCTCGATCGCTTGCTGCTCGCTCGTCGCTCGCTCGTCGCTCGCTCGCTCGATAGCTTGCTGATCGCTCGCTGCTCGCTGCTCGATGTGAGCAATAGATGCTAGCTCGATAGATAGATAGATAGATAATAGATAGAGATAGATAGATAGATAGATGATAGATAGATAGACAGACAGACAGACAGATAGATAGATGATAGATAGAGATCGACTGATGATCCATAGATGCATAGATCATCGATAGATGATAGATAGACGAACAGACAAATAAAGTTGGATCTTGTACAGAAATCTCCAAAAACTGATTTTAAAACACCAATCTCTTTGTTTTTCAAAATCTTGTAGACCTTTAAATTACCATGCAAATCAGAAAGTTTCCTCTTGAATTTTCCTACGCACTTCGTTTGGATCAACTCCCTCAACCATTCCCCTCCCTCATCTTCATGGCCCCCATTTCGGCACACACCCTACTTTCGTGTTACCTGTGTTCTACTGTGCTACCCACACAGCTCCCTGGAAGCCTCTGTTCTCACCATCTCGTAGACCCTGCTCTCGTCTCTTGTTACCACACTCACTCCCAACATAAACACTCAGGTATAGAAAATAAAATACTGGAGCACACATGAGTTAGAACCTACAGTATTTGTTTTTCTGAGGCCGGGTCATCTCCACAAATGTAATACATTTCCTGTAAATTTTATTTTCCCAACCATATGTCATCTCTTGAGAGCTATCTAGGCTGAGTGTATTTCCTTGTTGTTATGAAACATGATGAGCATGGATGTGAAGTACCACTTTGAGGGATCTACAGTTTCATGTTGTAGCTGACCCATGTGATAGTTCTTTGTCGGCTTTCATGGAAACTTCCACACAGATTGCCACAGTGGCCACACCATCAGTGAATAAATGCATTTCCATATCCTCACTAGCTTTTTATTGTCATTTATTCTCTTGATGCGACTCATTCCGACTACGGAGAGATGGAATCAGAAAGTGTTTTAATTAGAATTCTCTAATGGCTAAGGATATTGAGCAGTAATTTTTTTGCCATTTCGATTTCTCCTTTCAAAACCTGTTTGTTCAGTTCATTGGCCCATTGATTGGCAGTTTTGTGAATTGTTGTAAGATTTTTGGGTGTGCAGATTTTGTGTGTAATATTTGGAGTTCTTTATATATTCTGGGTAGTAACTCCTGTTTGATATATGGCTAGCAAATATTTTATCATTCTGTGGACTATCTGCTCCCTTTGATGCTGCTTTTGCTATGCAAAGGATTTTAATTTTATATAATCCACTTTGTCAGCTTGGGATTATTTGTTGTGCTTAGGTCATACACACACACACACACACACACACACACACACACACATATATATATCTTAAAATAATGTTTCTATCATTTCTTCTGGCAGGTTTAGTATTTCAATATTTAAATTAAGGCCTTTGATCCACTTTGAGTTGATTTTTGAGAGGATGAGAAACACAGATTCTTCTAAAGGTGGATATCAAGTTCTGTCCGCACAATTTGTTGAATAGGTTGTCTTTTCTCCAGTGTGTTTTTGACAACCATGTGTCATAGCTCCATGGTTTTATTTCTGAGTCATTATGGTTGTCTGAATAAAAATGGCCCACATAGACCCACAGGGAGTAACACTGTAAATAGGTGTGGCCTTACTGGAATAAGTGTGGTCCTGTTGGAGGAAGGGTATCACTGGGGGTGGGCATTGAGGTCTCTGTTTGGTAGTCTCTTCTTGCTGCCTACAGATGCAGATGGAGAACCCTCAGCTGCCTCTCCAGCACCATTCCTGCCTGTGCACCACCTCGCTTCCCACCATGATGATAATGGACTAAACCTGTGAAACTGTAAGCCAGGCTCAAATATATTTTTTCCTTTTAAGAGTTGCTGTGGTCACGGTGTCACTTCACAGCAGTAGAAACCCTAACTAAGAAAGCCATCTACTGTGTCCCATTTGTCCGCATGTCTATTTTTGAGGCAGAACCATGCTTCCTTTGTCACTGTGTCTCTATAGTTTGCTTTGAGGATAGATATTGTGATACCTCTGGCTGTTTTCTTTGTGCTTAGAATTGCTGTGGATATCCATGGTCTTTTGTGTTTACATATAACTTTTAGGATTCTTTTTCTAGTTCTATGAAGAATTTGGAATTGTGATGGGAGTTGCATTGAACCTGTAGATAATTCTCAGTAGTATATCTATTTTCAATGTCAATTCTGCAGTCAGGAACATAGGGGGAGGGGTTTCAATTATCAAGTGCTCTTTAGCTTCCATTTGAAATGCCTAAAAGTTTTTTATTGAGGTCTTTCACATCCTTGGATGTTTATTCCTAAGGTATTTTATTTGTCTTTTTTAATTTATCATGAAGAGGATAGTTTTCCTATTTTTTCTCGGCAAGTTCATTACTTACATATGTAAAGTCTCCTATACTTCATTGAAAATTTCAATCATATCTAAAGCTTTCTGGCAGATTCTGTGGGATGTTTTACATGCAGAACCTTTAGTTTTTCTTTTCTATTTTTATCCCTTTTATATTTTTTCATTCACAGGTTGTTGTCCATCTAATCCATCAATGGCTGGCTATGAACAGAAAGCACAAGAATCCAGAAATTGCTCAGTCAATGAGGCCAGACATCTCAGCTGGTTGTCAATAGACACTGGAATCCCAACAAACTAGGCTCTAATGTCAATGAAGGAATGGACTTGCTTGCAACAGCAAAAAACAAACAAGTGCAAGCAGGCAAAGAAAGAAAGTTTCCTTCTTCCATGTCCTTTATATAGACTGCCAGCAGAAGGTGTGGCCCAGAATAAAGATGTGTCTTTCTACCTCTAGACCTAGATTAAAAAGATGTGTCTTCCCATTCCTGGATTAAATGGACAACAACCTGTAAATAAATCATTCCAACAAATTCTCTCTATCTCTCTATCTCTCTCTCTTTCTCTCTCACTCTCTCTCCCTCCCTCCCTCTGTCCCTCCCTCCCTCCATCCCTCCCTCCCTCCCTTCCTCCCCTCTCTCTCCTCCTCCTCCTCCTCCCCTCTATAGTAAGTTAAAGTCATTTGTATTTCAGATTACTATGAGAAAAGTTTGCTATCAATGATGATTTTGTTGGTTGTTGTTCTGGTTAGTTGGTTTATTGGTGCTCAGTGGAGGTTTGCTAGGGTTTGCTCCATAGGACATGATTTATTCTTTTCCAGTTATTACTTGCTCTGCCCATAAAGTAAATTCTTCTTTGTATTTTATGGAAGAAACTGTTTCCTTCTTCTGTGTATAGTATTCCTTTAAGAATTATCTGGGTTGCTATTTTAGTTTTCGTGAATTGCTTAAACTCGTATTTGTCATAAAAAAAATCTTATTTTTTCCACTAATTTTAATATATAACTTTGCTGGGCATAGTAATCTTGGTGGACAGTTACTTCTTTTGTGCTTGAAATATATCATTACATGCTCTCCTAATTTTAGTGTTGCTGACAACAGATCTGCTGTTATTCTGATGTTTCTGTCCCTCTATATTATTTTGTGCTATTCCCATACAGCTTTTTTATGGCTCATTGCATTTCTTGGACGTCTTTACTGTGATGTGTCACAGAGAGATTCCTCTCTGGTCATGTCTTCTTGGAGTCTAAACACTTCCTGTGTGTAAGTGTTTGTTTCTTTCTCTAAGCTAGGGAAATTTTAAACTATAGTTTCACGGACTATGTTGTTAAACCATTGACTTAGTATAATCCCATCTCCCACCCCATGAATTCTTAATGTACTTTCTTGAATATATTCCATACTTCTTGAAAATTTCAACCATGTTCATAATTTTTCTTCTGTATTATTGTCTCAAACCTGTCATCTACCCATGAAATTCATTCATGCTTAGTTTTATCTGTTCAGGATTTTTCTTTGTGTTTTTTGTTGTTGCTGTTTTGTTCGTTTTGACTGATTTATCTCTTCATTTTCAAAATTTATTTTCTCTCCTTTTTCAGCATCTCAACTTCCTTTTATAATAGCAGAAATAGGCAAATTATATTCTCAGTCAATATTTCTTGGTTTGGAGAGGACCTGTCCCCCATGTTTACCTTAGTTTTAGCCATTCAGATTCTGCATCAAGTTCCGTCACACACTTCCTGCGATCCACAGAGCCTCTGTTAATGTTCTGTGTGTGTGGTGCTCAGATTCTCACCACACTTCTGCTGCTCTCTTTAGTGCATGCACCTTGGGCTCTGTTTCCAGCAGGATGCTTCGCTGTCTTCCATCTTCTCCCACACTCTTTCAGGATCCTCTTCCTCCATAGGGCAATAGTATGGTGGAGGGAAGACGAGCATTGCAGGTTACTCAATTTCCGGATCTCTTGCCCCTCTTCTGGTGTCCCTGGGTTGCAGCGGGTCTGTTCTCTGCTGTTGGTTTCAGGCAGACTGGAATCAGTCTCTGCACAGCTCCTTTCTTGTTTCCACCATCCAGTTATTTGCCTCTCCAAAATGACTTTTTCTAAGTTAATTACATTCTATCTTGAATATAGTACCTTTATAGAGTTGGGGAAATGAAGGTGTGAAATGAATAAAGATTTATTAACAACTGTTGCTCAAGGGAAAAAGAACAGTGCTTGTCTTAAGCTGTGAACTGATCCATGCTGTTATTCAGTTACATTCCTGCAAAATGAACAGAACAAAGTAGATTACCCTAGAGGTGCCTGAAAGATTGTAAATGTTTCTTCTTCATGAATAAAATTAAACATAATGCAAAATGTGTTCATATATTATATATAACATATGTTATATGAACATTCATATATATTTACTATTTTTACAATGTAGTCCAATAAACAATCTGGATAGAATACAAAATAAACAGTGGCAACAATTTTGTTGGCAGGATAAAAATGACAAAAGCAAGTATTTCTTAGGAAGCTAGTTATTGATATCTTAAATACTAAATACCACTGGGATTTTATGAACTAAGTCATCTTTTTCTATATCTATTTTTTCAAGCGAACAATATTGCTATGGTTTTCAAAATGTGGACATCTACCTCTAGAGAAAACAAAAAATTCTGGAGATGCTACATTGTTCCTCAACAAAGGCAGCATTATGAATTCAGGTGTGAATTCAAGTCCCATGTTCTTTTCTCCACTTTCTTCCTGATCGACCTTCTGCGGAGAGAGTGGAGAGGAACTTATCCAGATGTTCATATAGTTTAAGAACTACTTATCCTCAAGAATAAAAAGACGGTCGTGTTTGCCGAGTGCAAAATGCTCATCTTTCTGTCAAGGAATCTATTTTTTCTTTTTCAGTTTGTAAAATGAACACAGATTAACTGTGCAGGGCTAGGTTTCAGTCGACATTCCAACATGCACATATGACTCACTCTTCTTCCTCCCATTTATGGTCCTTCTTTGGTTTTCCCTTCCATGTTTCTAGTACCAGTTCCTTCACTTCCATGTCCTTTTCCCTCCCTAATGTTGACATGCGAAAGTCAAGATTTGAAACCTGCTTTTGGGAGGCTTCACATAGTTTTCTGCGTCGTGCACTTTTTTGGTAATCTGGAAGTGACACAGTTTCACTTTCTGGCTGAGGAAAATTCCAGTGCATCTGCCGAGGTGTGATGTGCCCACACCCACATGTTTTCATCAGATGATGGGCAGCGAGGCTCAGTCTGTAACTTGGCTATGGTGAGTGGCACCATAGTGAGTGCTGGTTTACAGGAGAAGAACAGAAACCATTCTGTTCTTTGGAAAATATGCCTCATGCTATAGGTGGATCATATACTGATTCTAACTTCAAGTACTTATTGGTTTTCGTTTCTTTTCTATCAATAACTCTTTGTTTTTTGTTTTTTGTTTTTTTTTTTTTTTTTTTTCAGGACAGAGTTTCTCTGTGTAGCCCTGGGCAGGCCGGCACTAGCTCTGAAGAGCAGACTGCCATCAAGCATTCTTACTGATCAATTTATTTGTTGCCAAGACTAACTAAACAGCACTTAAGTTTAATCTTACAAAAAATTTCAGTGTCCATTGAATTCAAACTAACAAATGAAAAAGCCTAAAGTGGAGACAGCAAATTTATCTATCCGACTTTTTTTTTTTAACAAAATATGAACTAAGGTTTCTACTGAGATATCATCCACCAACAAGGCTCAACTAGCTAATACCAATAGCAAGTGCCATCATTTCCCACTTGTTTTGTTTGGGGCACAGGATCTTATAGTACATCCTAGACTGGCCTGGGATCACTATGTAGCCTAAGCTAGCCAAGAATTTACAGTCATGCCCCGGCCTTAACTTCCTATCACACCCAGCTACAGTCACTATCTTTGCTCATTTTTCCTTTGTTGTTGCTACTGCTATTGAAACGTGGCTTTGACCTGACCTGTATGTAATGTGGTGAATTCTCTCATATATTTCTCTAGTCTTTCTCTTTCGTTGCATAATAATAGAGTGTGGTTTACAGGACATTGAACTGAATGATGGATCTAGATTTCTATTTTTTTTCTCATTTTTTTTTATTAAAAAATTTCCATCTCCTCCCCTCCTCCTTCCCCTTCCCTCCCCTCCCTTCCACCCATACCCTCACTCCGCCCCTCTCCAAGCCAAAGAGCCATCAGGGTTCCCTTCACTATGTTAAGTCCAAGGTCTTCCCAGCTCCCCCTAAGTCCAGGAAGGTGAGCAACCAAACTGACAAGGCTCACAGTGAGCCCGTCCATGCTGTAGAGTTCATGTTCATTGCCATTGTCCTTGGTTTCTCAGTCCTCCTCCACCGTCAGCCACATTCAGAGAGTCTGGTTTGGTCCCCTGTTCCATCAGTCCCATTCCGACTGGACTTGGTGGTCTCCCGTTAGATCTGTCCCACCGTCTCAATGGGTAAAAGCACTCCTCGCGGTCCTGGCTTCCTTGCTCATGATCTCCCTCCTTTTGCTCCTCAACGGGTCCTTGGTAGCTCAGTCCGGTGCTCCTATGTGGGGCTCTGTCATTTTCTCCATCCAATGCCAGGTGAAGGTTCTATGGTGATATGCAAGATATTCATGAGTATGGCAATAGGATCTGGACATTTCTGGCACCCTCTCCTCAGCTGCCCAAGGAACTAGCTAGGGGCATCTTCCTGGACACCTGGGAACCCCTCTAGAGTCAAGTCTCTGCCAACCCTAGAATGGCTCCCTTAATTAAGATATATAATTCCTTGTTCCCATATCCACCCTTCCTATATCCCAACCATCCCATTCCCCCAAGCTCTTTCCCTCCCCAAGGAGGGAGATCATGAGCAAGGAAGTCATGACCGTGAGGGGTGCGTTCACCCATTGAGACGGTGGGACAGATCTAACGGGAGACCACCAAGTCCAGTTGGAATGGGACTGATGGAACAGGGGACCAAACCAGATTCTCTGAATGTGGCTGACGGTGGAGGAGGCCTGAGAAACCAAGGACAATGGTGATGGGCTTGAACTCTACAGCATGGACGGGCTCACTGTGAGCCTTGTCAGTTTGGTTGCTCACCTTCCTGGACTTAGGGGGAGCTGGGAGGACCTTGGACTTAACATAGTGAAGGGAACCCTGATGGCTCTTTGGCTTGGAAAGGGAGGGAGTGGGGGTATGGGTGGAAGGGAGGGGAGGGAAGAGGGAGGAGGAGGGGAGGAGATGGAAATTTTTAATAAACAAATGAGAAAAAAAAAAACCTTGATTGTGAACACTCCAAACCCTGCTCCTGATGGACACACTTTGCCCTTGCCGTCTGTCTTCCTGATGCTCTGGTTCCAGTAACCCCGGTGTTTCACTGTGTCTCTCTGAAAACCACTCTTCTACGATGTCCTCTCGGTAAGGTCTCTCTTACCTTCCTACCAAGCATGCTCGTTCCCCTCCAGGTGTCATCGGAGCGCTTATTTGCATACACGTTTAAATAAATACCCATGCAAAATGGCATAGCATTTATATGATATGCTTTTGCATTCTGTTGTGTTAATTTTATAAACATAATAAAAAGATGATGACTGGTGGATGATAGCGTATTTTCTCTGTATTGTTTGCTCTGTACAGAATAAGGATCTCCCTGACCATAACACCTTGAGCAATATTTGTTGAATGACAAACACTAAATAGGAATGTGTTAAATTGAGTTAAATAATGTACTTTCTCCACCACTGTACAGTTCAGGACCTTCTGTCTAGGGACTGGTACCAGCAAAGTGTGCAGGTCTTCCCATCCCAATTACCATAGTTAAGATAATCCTCCATGGACACTGATTTAGAGCATCCCTCACTGAGACTCTCTTTCAAGGTGATTGTAGACTGTCAAGTTGACAGTTAACTGACCATCACAAAGCATGACTTAACTACACGTGTGCCTTTAGAGAAATAAAGTTATTTCATCACCATCTATAAATTATTAGAAAAATTCTAAGGAAAAGAATAAGGGGAAAAATCCAGAGTGAATGCTATTTTTTTTCTAGATGCACACATGGTGTTAATAAGGCTGAATAAGTGAAGAAAATGGTAGAATCCAGAGGCTTTCAGTTCCCTGAATCTGTACTGCCCAGGATACGAAAACTGGGTTGTCTCTCGGCTCATCTTCCACTCTACTCCTGTCTTCTATTTTCTCCTCTTCTCTCCCCTCCCCTTCTCCCTATTTCTCCTTGAGAGAAAGGCTTCAGTAGGGTACAAAGACTGCCTGTTTGATTCTCTTACAATCTAAATGAAAATCCTTTGTCTCCACAGCACCGCACATTTCTGAAGAGAATCGAGCATCTATAGACTAGCACCCACAGCCCTGAGCACAGAGCCCCAGCCATCTGGAAAGGGATAGGACCGTCACGGAAAGTGGAATGGCGAAGCACTTGATGAAAGCACTAATTAGACTCCAGCGCAGCACAGAACCTGCGCTGTGGTGAGCCTCACTTGGGGTGCACACATAGTTCCTTCACTAGGAGCCTCACCAGACTGGAAATTATCCACTGACTGGAGAAAGTGGCAAATATCAATCAAACTATTCTGTAGAGCATTCCGTCTGTCAGCGTTTGTTCTCTAATTTAGGGAAACTGAGCAGGAGTGGAGACGTTTGGCCTCAGTTCAGCTGAGAGAGCCTCAGTGGGCGGTTTGAGCTGCTGGTAAGACTGAGGCTGAACCTAAGTGAAGCTGTGTTTGCTTTGGTTCTGGTTCTGGCTGATCGTTCTTGCTGGTCAAGATGTTCACTTGGAAAACATTTCCTACCTCATGTTTAGCTCCAGCCAACTGCTCTTTCAGCCTATGCAGTCAGAGTGTTCTCCAAAAATCCTCCCTGCAAGAAGCAGATAGGAAATAATTTCAATAAGTTTGTGAAAATTGAATATAAATTCATTAAAATTAAATTTAAGTAACATGGGCCATTTAACTCTACACTTTGGCTCTATATTTCTGTCTTATTATTTTATATTTTATTCATTTTTAAAAGTAAAGTAAAACAAGCATTGCAGTTTTGAAAATTGTAAATAAAATGAACTGAATGATCAAGAGTACTGTTCAGAGTCCGTTTCTAATTTGATTCCCTGACAGAGTGTTTTCCTAGATTACACAACCAAGTCTATCTAGTAGTTAATGATTGTATTAGAGATTATGAAGTAATTCACACCCTTATAAAGGTTTTAATGATTTGCAATAAGAAGATACAAAGTTTTTGATGGCTCAGTCTACCTGTGAATGCAAAGCTAAGGGAAAATGGCCTTTGTAGCTAGTGTTTTGTTTGGTTTAAAAACTTTGAAAACTAACTGCTTTGTCCTTGTGAGGTGCTCAGTACCTCTCTGACGCAAGTTCACTGAGCATCCCTATGTGGTAGTGCATGTAAATGGGATTTCTAGAGCAATTCCCTGTGCACAGTTTGGATTAGTGTGCTGCCTTCCTGAAGGAGGAAAAGTAGGGGGATGGTGATGAGGGACCAATGAAGAGCCAGATAAAGGAATGAGATGATCACCTCTAAATGGTCTGCTTTAGTCTGTGAATACTTCTCACAGATGCCTACCTAGTCTCAGTTATGCTGGTCTATTTTGAAATGAGCCAACAATGAACCTTAAAACCCAAAATCTTTTGAGTCGAGACTGAACAGAGAAACTAAATATTCTCTTACAGCAAAATTACCCTAGAATTTTAAACTAAAAAAAAATGAAGAGCTAGAACGAGATAGCATTAAATAAAAAAAGACAAACTATCCACATAACCAATAAAACAATAAAGGGAATAATGATTAGATCAAATGAATAACTGTTTATAAAAAGAAGATCAACAAGCCAGGCAGCAGTGGTGCATGCCTTTAATCCCAGCCCTTTGAAGCCAGAGGCAAGTGGCCTCTGAGTTCAAGACCAGCTCTAGGACAGTCAGGGCTACAAAGAGGAACCCTGTCTCAAAAAAACAAAACCAACAAACAACAGCAAAAAGATAAACTGACAAAGAAGCAAAGGCATGCAGATGAATAAAGAGGAGGGGGCAGCATGATTGCTGGAGGCTCTTAGACCTTGGGGAGACAGGAAGCTGCCTTTGCCCATAAATAAGTCCTTGTTCCTTCCCCACCTCTCAGGTCAGTAGCATTTCTATAAAACCTATTTATCTGTAGGTAAACCTCTTCTCAACTAGTGGACTTATGCTTTGGAAATTCAAAAACACGAAACAAAAGATGGAAAAGTATTTCCTCAAACTCAAGAATATGAATAATAATAGCTGTATATAAAATTACAAAAATTAAAAATGTGTGGATTTTTTTCATTTAGTGGAACAAATCTACAAAGAAAACTGGTAGAAAATAACATATTGGTGAACTTCTAAAGTCGGGAAAAAGACAGGATGTCTCCTCTCAAGGCTCTGACTCAGAATAATGTTGGAAATTCTCAATGGTTCAATAGGCAAGAAACAAACAAACAAATGTAAAAAAAAAAAAGACAACCTGATTGGAAAGTAATTGAAATATCTTCATTAGGAGAGTTACTACCCAAACTTAACAATCCTATGAAATACCTGAAAAGTCAGCAGAAATAATAAGTGAGCTTGGCAGAGGTACAAATCAAAACTCAGTTACATTTCTATGGATTAGGAACAATCAGAAGCTTAGTTTTGAAAACAATGTCATTTATAATAGTGTTCTCTCTCAAAAATAATCCTCAAAACTTGCTCACATTATTGGAAGAAACGGAAGAAGACATGAACAGAAAGGCTCGCCATTTTCACGAGCCCATCCTTGCAAGGCTTACCTCTAGACCAAGGTTTCCAGTTCTGACAGGATTCTACAGAAAATGACAAGCAGGGCATGGTGATACAATTAATTCCAGTACTAGGTGGCAGAGGAAGGCAGAACTCTGAATTCAAGGCCACCCAAGGGTACAATAGTACACAGCATTATCCTATGTCCAAAGGATTAAGAAGGAGAGAACAAAGAAGAGGAGGAGAGGAGGATGAAGGAAGGAACCAGAGGTAACAGATAAGTATTTCGAGGGTCTGCAGGAATAAGGTACATGAACCAGCCATGAAAGTGGTACCGAAGCAAGGGAGGAAACATGGCTACAAAGCCAAAGTGATCCCCACAATCAAATGAAGAGGACACTTTGAGGAGAGATAGATTTAATGACATTCGGTGTTAGAGAGAGTGAAGTCTAAGAGAAGGCCGGTGGTAAACAGCCCCATGATGGTGTTGAAACAGGTGTTCGCTTTTCAGCTGTGATAAAGGCAGATGCCTGATGGGTGGGGGGGAGTGCAACTTCAGAAAATGAGGAAATCCGCGTAAATTTCCTACAGCTGTCATTCTGCTCCCGAACCTTTCTTCCTTATTCTACCTAATAGGTACAACAAGCATCTCCCAGGTCACTAAGGATGTCCCCAGTCTCTCTCATTGCCGGGCTCACCCAAGAACCTAAATGTCTCAGAGAGTGTTTACAGATGAGCCGCATTTAAATCAACAATGGGTGCAGAAGACGGGGGGGGGGGGGGGGGGGGGGGGGGGGGGGGGGGGGGGGGGGGGAACACTAGGCAACTTCCAGAACAGCCTGGCCTTGCTCCTTGTTCACTAACTGTGGGCTCGCCGCACGCCTTAGTAAATGCGATCTTCTCCACTCTCTGCTGGCCGCTGGTTGCAGACATATCCCAAGAGAGATATTCTCCTTGGCTTTCTCAGCTCAAGCCTTTCAAAGCACCAGGTTAATTAATGTGTGTCCTGGGTCAGCCTGGAGGAAAACATGTTGAGCTTTGGAGATTTCGTCTTTAATGCTGAAACCCAGGAAGGAACAAAGTAAATTTGTACCTGTGGATGTAATTGCTTGAGAGGTAAGTCTGCAGAGATGGAAATCGGCTCGCACCAACCTGAGTGCCCTGGCCTACAGAGGGAAAATAATGTTTCAATTAAACAAAGGGATGCTGGATTAGGGAGATCACTCAGGAGGGTGGTAATGGAATAAAGAGCCTTTCACCTCCAGGTCACTGTTACTAATCTGGTTCAGGGCAGTTCTGGACCATAGTTCTGAGGAGCTGATGGCTCACCTCAGCCCTTGCTGTCTGCAGCTCGTGATGAACTGGTCTCCCAAGCAACGGTATCAGCCTGAGGTCACTGGAGTTCACTAAGGATTGAAGAGGACTTGAAGCCCCTGTTTGGAAGGGAGGGGCTGGCCGTGAAGGCATGGAGAAGGAGAGGCAAACAATGAAACTGCCACCGGGAAGTGGGAACGGAGAAGAGGGTTAATATCGGAAGTGGGAAAATAGCATTTCTACGCATAACTGGGTTGTAGTCACGACTCCCTGAAATTTATAGCGGGACGTCAAGTTAGTGATTAAGATCTTGGTGTATATTCGGAGCCAATGACAAAGTAGGGGGGACATTTGCAGTAGAAGTTAAAAGATGAGGGCCAGAGCACATTGAGCAAAAATAAGTTATGAAATCACGGGCTACCCATGTTTGAGGATATCCCAAGGTTAATCTTCACACACACCCCAGATGAGTCCACTATAGAAATGTCTCATGTGATGGATGGGATCTGTACAACAATGGAGGCCTTCCTGCTCTTGACACTCCAGGCATGATGGTCTCACACATAACTTTCCATACTCCGTGGGAGTCTAAAGCTTTCCCCAAGGTTCCTGAAATTCTCAGAGACTGTGTTCTCCTGGTGATGGTGGGATTTCCTCAGTCAGGCCATTTGTCAGGTCACTTCCTCCTTCTGGGTTTTCTGCATCCAACAGAGCTTAACTGCTGTGAGGACCATAGACCTCCTCCTGCTCTGCGTTTATTGGAGCATCCTAAATGACTGGCCTCTGATAGAGATGCAGCATACAGAGGGGCAGAGATCTGTGTCACAGATGGGGTTCTTAGGAATGTTGGTGTACCCCAGCACTGAAGGCAGCATGCTGCCCTCCTCACCCTGTTCTGTACCTCCAGGCTGTCTCTGTCCACCTGCCTCATTTCTCATTTCTCTTTTTTTTTTTGTAGACTCCCAAAGGAAGCTCCCAAACTCTACTGTCTTATTTCCCTTCTAATTCCTATTTCCAAAAGTCTCTGAGGCCAAGGCATATGGTCTCTCAAACTGAAAAACCTCTTAGGTTTCAGAATGTGCCCTATAGAGAAGGAAGTGCGAACTTTAAAAACACCCTTTCCTCCCCCATTACAATAATATGAAAAAGAACTTCTTAGCAGCCCATGAAAAAGAACTTCCCCTCAGATTCATTTCTTAGGCATTAAAACAGGATGGGCATATTTGAATGATCAAATACAAACTTTTACATTGAGTTTTTTTTCCCAAGAGAAGAACTTGGACTAACATTTTGGGGCCTCTGTTAAAGAATTACAGGCATAGTGCAGGGCAAGACGGCAGCCATGTTATGAAAGGGAAGAGTCCCACAGAGATTCTAAAATAGCTTGGCACTTGGTGTGAGAGGGCTCTGCTTGGCTCTCGGGGGCCCTGGAACGTGTTTCTAATGGGGAGTGGCATTTGTTACCTCACTGAAGGATTCAGGGAAACAGACTCAATCGCTGGGAAACCTAGAGTCTTTGGAGTAGGCTTCTAGAAGGACAGCTATTCTATTAAATAGTTCCTCACTCTTCTCTTGGCTCTGAGGCGTCAGATACAAATGGAAGTAGCTTACATATCTAAATCAGGCTCTAACTGTACAGGGAGAAAGCCTGAATCCCTCAGAGGTAGGTGTTGGCCTGCGGCAGAAGAGGGAGCTGTTCACATCTGTCTACATTGCCCTCCCTTGGGTCCCACCCATTAATGCCTTGTAGATTTATTGGAACAAACATAATTTATGAGTCCTGGGGAGTGACAGCAAGGAGGATGTTTGGGACATCTGTTTAAGTGTTCTGTGCCCTTGAGTTGATGGGAGATGGAAGCGAACAGGGGGAAAATTGACCTATAGATCATCAATATAATCCAGCTGGGTTAAATAAGACAGCTTTTCATTAGCTTTGTATGTTGGAGTAGCTGGGGATATTTTTATTCTGGTAATGAAGAGATAGATACGGCCTCTGGGAGCAGTTCTTGGGAATCATACTTTCTCCAGATGCTCAATTTGGGAATGGGACAGATTAGCTTCAAGGCCAAGAGCAACAAACATTACCATAAGCACACTGGTCAGATAGCTGAAGTACTTCAAAGGTCTGGAGTCTTGCCATGGGACCCTTGGGATTTTGTCATCATTCTCTGTGGCAACCTTCAAGTCCTTTGGATAGCAACAGCCATCGAGTGGTCAGTGTGGTCTTCTCAGAGGGCAGTGAGCCAGAGTTGGTGAGTTCACAGAGTAATTCTGCTCTCCAAACTCATTCCATTAGACCAGAAGACAGCCATTGAGTGATAGAGCTGTCATTTACATAATAGGCCTCTAGCATTTAGTGGGCAGTCATAACACTTCTCTTGTTCCAGGCTGCCACCCTTACTAGAAAGCACTGGCTGAATAAAAATCATCTGAGAACACTTCTAACATTATAATAAGGTCATGAAAACTGGTGTCTGTCTCCTCAAAGAAATCTTTTACTAATGTGTGTTGAAAGAATGTTCTCAGGAGCATGCAAGTTTTAAGTTTAAAGTAAAGAAGTCAGAACATCGGAAATGTATCATTTCATAAATACCAATACCATCAACAGAAATGCACCAAGGGATCATACACTGGCAATATAAAGGCAGCCTGGAAATTGTAGGTAGGCCTTGCCCACATCTGTACAGCAAGTCTACAGAGAAAAGGAGCGTAAGCCCATAGAAGGAGCCACGTAGAGAAAAATAGGCACTCACAAAATATATCAGTCTAGTGTTAAAAAGGCAGAAGTGATTCAATAGCATCCATAAGCATCATATCCTTGCACCATTTCTAGGCTCTTATCTTGCTTAGGAAACTATGAACTCCACAATGTTTGGGGTAAAATAAACTATTCTGCTAACTTAAGGGGATTATTACTATATTTCAGTAAGGTCATTGGTAGCTGAATTTTAAAAGTGAATGGTGCATCCTTAAATCTAGAGGTTTTAAATGTGTGTGTCATACCCAGCCATTTTTAATCTAGTTCAAAATCTTCATTTGCTTTTTTAATGGCAAGGAAATGTCTTAGCCTATGTGCAAACCAAACATGTACCATTTACACAATGTTTTTCCATCTCGTAACTTTTATTGAACTTCTAAATGACTTTTTTTTTTGTTTTTTCTTTGTTGAACCTCTTAAAAGTGAACTGTGATGAGTTAATTGACAAAAGTCATAGGTTGGGTGGAAATGATGGACAGTTGAAGATTCAACAGATAGCATTTGTTTGAAGTCTTCCTCACAAAGGACATTTGAGTTTTTCTATTGTTTCCATTAGGAAAATAGAGAGCTGGTATGTAATTTATCATATTGTGGACAAGGCATAATCCAAACCTGATGATGGCACTTTTCCTCAATGTCAATTCTCCATAAATGCTCCCCCGATATGAGAAACTGACATACTGAAATTGTTTGCTGTTGTTGTTTCGTTTTATTTGTTTTATTGAAGATTAATATGTGATCAGCATTTGGCTTGGTTGGATTGCCAGATACTGTAAATGCTGGAACAGTCATTATGGCAGTGGATCCACAGCAAATGAGATGGTCCTCTGCTCAAGTCCATCAGACTCCCCTGCTCACCAGAGGCCCAGGGAAAGAGCACTTTTATTTAATGGTTGGAAAAAAGTTCCTGTTTCATGACATAGGATAAGCATTTAGTCCTTTGTATCCACAGAGGAGTGGTTTTAACCTCTCGAGGCAAATTTCATGGATGTTCAAGTCTCTTGAATAAGATTGCATTTGCATATATCACATCCTCCCATGGGCTTTAAACCATCTCTAGATTCCTTATAATATCTAATAGGATGTAAATGATATGTAAATACTTGTTATATTGCATTGCTCAAGGCACAGTGACAAAAAGGGTAGGTTCAGTGAAATGCAGTTTAAAAAAAGTATTTTGGACCTGCTGTTTGTTGAGTTTGAGGATGTGGGTATAATGAGCTGTTTTATTCCCTGGAAAACTTGGAATTGTCAGCAAGAGTAAGGGGCTGAGTCTCGGAAGCTCAGCATCCAGCCTGGCTCTTCCAACAGCTGCTCATGCTATGCTGTGCCTGGAAAAACCACCACTCAATGAGTTACACCATCCCACCATCAGTCAGAGATGGGGAACACTAATGCCTGGGAGTGGGAACTTTCTGTTTGGGGTCTATGTCTTGTCAAAAAAGGTGATTGGCAGCCAGAACCAGCCCGGGTGTCACTCTATTTCTCAATTTTGCCACCTTCAAATCTATCCGTGACTATGTGTGAACACTACATTTTGAAGTTTCAGGCTTTTAGGACCTCTTGCATTAATACATCATCAGCACTGTCCTTGTGATGTATTCACACAATACATCATCACGGGCCTGTCAGAGTTGTGATTTATGACTCTAAAATGTGTTGTGGTACAGCAAGGCATCGGGGACCTCCTTGGCTGAACGCGTGTTTATTTTTATATGTAAGGGCTTTGAGAGTAAGCGTCAGAGGACTTCTCAAGGAAAGACTTGGAGAAGACATTGAAACAAGGCTCCATTTCAAAACACTGGCGGGGCCAGAAGCACAGTCACACTTAAGATATAATACAGAATCATACCTCCATAGTCCAAGTGGCTTGGCTCTCACTGGAAGAATCAGGCATTTTCATATATTGTCAGCTTTCTGTTCAGAATTCACCTAATAGTTAAGGATATGAGGTCCAGTAGGGAAGGTATTTTTTATTGGCTCTTTCTTACTGCCAAAAGCAATAAGAATAGTAGTATATTTTATGACAGTAATAAAGGGGATTATTCAGAGAAAATTTTCTTGCATGGTGGCTTGATGCTGTACTTTCCATACTCCTTTTCTGAACATCACATTCTTTCAGAATGCCTTCAACAAAGTATTAGGCTATGCATGCATAGCACTGAACACAGTGCCAAGACTACAACCATCTTTGACAAAAAGAGGCATGAAAGGTGCAAGGAGAGAATTGAGACAAGGTGAAAAGCAAGGTTGGGAAAGGTGGTATGGGGGGAGTGGACTCGGCAGGAAAGACTTCTGGGAAAGGTGAACTATGGGACAATGCTGAGAGAACATTAGAAAGATGACGAACAGTATCTAACAGTTCCTCAGCTCCAGGGTAACAGCTCTTCCCAGAATGCATTTTCCCTCGCTTGATCGCCAGAGCAGTTTCTTAAGATTCAGAACCACATTAAGTCAGGGGTCAGCTATCTTGAGCCAATCCAGGCTGTGCTGATCCTCACAGCCCGGTCCACCTCTACACTTCAATTTTTCTCGCTGGCCGCATTATCACTTCCATTAATGACAAAATCTGCAATGACCAGAAAGGCAAAGAGTGTCTTTGGCCAAGGGTTCTCTATTTCTGGATCCAAAATCCTGGGGCCAAGATCCAAAACTTAGAAGGTCAGAGCCAATGTTGCTTTAAGTGTATCCGTACACTGTGACATACTTTTTCATACTGAAAAAAAAAAAAAGAAAGAAGAGTTTAATATAATTAGCCGGGGCTGGTTCTTTCAGTCTTAATTCATTCTCATGTCTGGGGAGCCGGAAATGGAACTAGCAAAGAATTTGCTAACTTGAGAGGCAGGGACTTTGCCAAGAGTTTTCTAATCTGTAGGTTTATTTTTTTTTTCTTTTTTGTCTCTATATAAAGGGAGTTTGCAAACTGGTTCAAATTAACCAGGTCAAGTTGTATATTTTATTAACTTCAAAACATTTTTTTTTATTCCTTTCACATTAAAATTAGAAGTCGGTGGAGCTAGCCAGGGCGCTGGGGATAAAGGGATGTTGTCTGCTCCACGGACGTTACGAGGGGGCCTGTGTCAGCTGTGTCATTTTCACTTTCTGGCCCTGGCTAGAAACAGCTGTAACACATCCACGCTAGCTCAAGTCCTTTATGACTTTTAGTCACTTCTTTTTCAAAATACATTTTCCTGATTTTTCTAAGGGTCTGGCCACAGACTGTTCCATCGAGAAAAAAAAAAAAAAAAAGAACACATTCAAACAGAGTGAGCCACATTCACCGGCACTCTGGCTCCAAATTTTCAAGACAACTTTGTTGTTAGCTTCTACTGTTTCTGTTAGTTTACAGCACTATCCAGAAAAAAAGAATCGAAATTACTGTTTTGTTCAACATGTAAAAACATGAAACATGCCCCCAGCAATGCTAAAACATATATGGGCAGCTCATTATATTGGGGTTTATGGTCTCAGTTGATGAGGATGACTGACCAGGTCTCCTCCTCAAGGAACAGGTTCCGTGAGACACGAACTCAGAGAGCTGCATTAAGAGTCCAGAGTATTAACCATTACACCACGGGAACTGGTGCTTTGTCCACATGTATAAGACTTTAAATTAGCCCGTGTGCTTGAAATCCATCAGTGTGCTCCTACTGTTTCCAAAGTAACATCCAAACTCCCTGGCATGGGTTCAGCACTTTTTTAAATGAATAAGCCCGTCTTTATACCCATATCTCCCAACGTGTACTTACCTTATACCTAAAATTTTCACTGTGTTGATCTCTTGACAATCCACAACCTGGCGAGGCTCACTCTTGTCCCAGTCCTTGTGAACAGGCCAGACTGCTTATTTCTTTCTCTTCTCGTCTTCCATGCATTTTGCTTATCTCATTCTTTGTCTTCTAAGTCTCACGCAAAGACTGTCTCCTTTGAGATGCTTTCTTCATCACCTCTAGACAGACACTCGCCACTGACCTGATGCAATGCCAAAGTAAAACTTATCCAAATGACCACTCTTTTCACAGTCCTGACCGTTTTACTAGAGTTACTTCAGTGGGCTCTAACTACCTAGTCAAGCAATTGGCCATGGAGGGAGGCTATCGTTCTCAGTTACTTCTCTCCCTATCTCGTATGGTACCTGGAACATTCAACCTTCATGTCAGTATATGCTGAATAAATAAGCACTAACATGTTTAAATAACCCATGTCATGCTCAGGCCCTGTAATAAAACTCACATTTTAAGTCCCATGCTTTTGTAATTGCATTGTTATTTTAAATTTTTCATATATGAACAAGATCCCTTGCCACCAATGCATTTGTTCCTGAGGCATTTGGGTCATTTATGATCCTGCATGGACTGGGTTTTTTTTAGTTCTCATTGACCTTAATCACAGACATGCTAACTCCTAGAGACTCTAAGAAACTCCTGTACTCCCACCACCATCTTTTCTGAATTCTATTAGAAAAGCAGAACAGTTTCTCCCTGCTATCTAGACCAACTATCTCTATAATGCTTTCTTCTTCTGTTGACATAGGATGGTAGGAGGACAAATAACCAGAACTTTCAGTTCAACAGAATGTTCATCTTCTTCTTCATAAGTTCATGGCTTCTTGCAGGAGCACTCTACCCCTCTGGAACCAAAACTCCTAGGCCAATAGAGCATGAGACCATGGAAACAGGAAGCAAATTTTTTTCCTAGTGAGTTACCA
Source organism: Arvicola amphibius (assembly GCF_903992535.2). Classification (NCBI taxonomy): domain Eukaryota; kingdom Metazoa; phylum Chordata; class Mammalia; order Rodentia; family Cricetidae; genus Arvicola; species Arvicola amphibius. Next base: position 81,019,526 of record NC_052047.1, read on the forward strand.
GGCATGAGGGTGAGTGGAACCATTCCTATTCCTATGCTTTGATTCCGGGACCTGTAAATCCTGGCTAGAGAAATGGCACCAAATATTAAATGCTTACTCAGAAGACATTGCCTCTGGGGAACCCTGACTCACCCAAGAGACAACTGAAAATGCCAGAGTCATGAGACAACCACCAAAAGGGAGCTGCAAGTGTAGAACAGAGTCAGCCTAAGCCAATGCAAGACGCTATGCATGCTGGAAGTTGCAGCTCTGCAAAAGAGCTGGGCATGCTGAAAGTTGCAGCGCTGCAGAACATCTATACATTCTGGAAGTCATAGCATGGCAAAGATAGGAATATGTGAACCCCTGAAAGCTAGGTCATAAGCCCCCTAAGGTAGACATGGCGCTTCATAATTTGGTGTTTTCTTCTGGATCCTGCTTTGCTTTGATGAGAGTCTTCTGAATGATGGCCTAGTCTGTTTTCCTTTTAGGATAACAATGAACTATCTTGTGCCATTGTATGTTTTAAGTGTTTCATTTAATTTAATCCTGTAAAAGGGCACAGTTAAGAGAAAAAATGTTTTTTTTTAAAGTATGTGGACTTTTAGAGTTGAATTATATTTTACATTAGTAGATAACCATGGGACTTTAGAGACAAGAGATGATGTGTGTCAGACTGACAAGGTGAAGTTGTGATGATGAGTTTTAATTGTTCACACAACCTCAAGTAACCTGGGATGAGGATCTCAATGAGGGATTTTTTTAGATCTCATCAGCTCTGTGCCTGTCTGTAGGGAATTCTCTTGATTGCTTTAATTAATTGAGATGGAAAGCTCTTGAGTTTGGGCCCTGAACTGTGTAAGGTTGGAGAAACTGAAGTTTGGAATAAGCACACATGCATGCATTTTGTTCTGCTGTGAATAGGTTGTGACCAACTGTTTTCCTTTCCTGCCCCCTTGACTTCTATGAGGCACTGTAACTAGAATTGTGGTCTTTCTTCCCTAGTTTGTTTTTTTTTTTCAGATACCTTATTTCAGCAACCAAAATGAAATTAGGATTAAACAGATCACATTTTTGCTCTTATCCCCAAGTCAACTAGGTCCCAGAAGAATAACAGAATATCTCTAAAGGGGCCCTGGAGTTTTCATAAGTCACCTGTCCATTGATCAGAAAGGTCCTGGAAATCTCACTGGCTGGATTCTAACTAGCATGTATTCTATAGAAAGAGACTCAACACAGCAAAACAAACATCCTCTGTGCTTCTAATGGAAGTCACATGGTTAGCAAGCTCCAGATGTATGTCATTAGAGGGGACAGTTGATGAAGGGAAAGCTAAGGGACTTATGAAGCTTCTCCAGAGTCCCTAAGAAAAACCACTAAGAAGTCTTAGCTTGCCTTAGTAGTTCTGTAGAACTGTGTTGTGCAGCCAGAGAGAACACTGTCACAAACAGGTGCCTATACAAAATGGCTTTTCTGGCTTTCACTTTCTCAGGTCATTGGTTGCCATCACATTACTCTTGACTGTATGCAGTATTAATCTTGTAAAATTGGTGTCTTCTGAGGTACATGACATCTTCAAATTAAATTCTTAATGATCTAAAGCTCCATACAACTCCTATAGAAAAACCAAAGCCTTCTCTCTAGGCAACAGAGAGTGTAGGAAGGGCATTCATTAGTCTGTCTTAGGAAGGAATGTTATCCCTCAGTAGCATAGGGAATCTATGAAGATTGATCTTCACCCTTCAATTCTCCTTAAAAATGTTTGAGTTTGTAACTCTCAGGGAGGAGTTGTGGAAGGGGAGTAGATGCCAGAAGAAAACCATCCAGACTTGAGAGAAGCCAGTGCTATGTAAATAGCACATAAGAGGTCAAAATGTTTTATCCAGCTCACTGGGTCACTTCTACACTTAGAAGTGCCTTTTTCCTTCCTTCCTTCCTTCCTTCCTTCCTTCCTTCCTTCCTTCCTTCCTTCCTTCCTTCCTTCCTTGCTTTTCTTTCTTAGTAAGTTGCCTTATTCCTAACAATAAATAAAATTTAAAAGAAAAAAGGTTGCAAACAAATTTCGGTTCTATCGGTTCTGTTGTTAAGCTACATGCATAAAGGCAGAGTATATGACTACCCAAAATGGAAGCTGAGGAAAGAAGACACCTTGGACAGACGAAATTGCATGGGGAAAACACGTGAGGCCTCAACCCTACACAAAGATCTATAGGCAACTGAATAAGTCTAGGCAAAGGAGAAGTGGTCTTTTTCAAGAAACAGCACACCAATAGTCAGTTAGTTGTAAAACTCCAAACATTCAACACTGAAAGCGTACATAAAAGTAACATTATATGCACTCAGCATGTTATCAATATTTGCATGAAACGACAAAGCAGTTGATGAGAAAAGAAGCCGTGAATTAGAAAGAAAGTTGGGAGAAATATTTTGGAAGGTTTGAAGGAAGGAAAAGAAGGAGTTGGGAGAGAAGTTAGATTGTGTTCTTTTAAAATTATTTAGTGCTTTTTAAAAATTAATCATTGCATTTAAACTAATTCACATCTTCTCAGCATGTTTGCCATGTTGTCTACCAAACAACACACAGAACTGCCAAAAGCTGAACACATTTTTATAGAGTTCGTCAGAAAGAAATTGAATGAAGCGTCTCAGAACCATAGGTACCTTACAAAAATTTACAGGTCAAAGGTATAAAATTATTTGTCCAGGCTATTATAGATGGGCTATCCCAAAATTGTGCTAGGTCCTGCCCTTCCAAGTTCACTGTTCTTTCTGATCAAACAGATGCCTAGAGGTCGGAAAGAAGGGCCAGCTAGTGTAGCTAGGAGGTGGTGACAAGAGGACACTGGGCTGCTGAGCTTCAGCCAGAATGTGACAACAGTCCTTCACCAGTAAGAAATGGAAAGATGACTCCCGCCAATAATCCTACGGCTGTTGACCCAGGTTGCATGAATGCAAGTACTCAGCAAAGCTGATCTTTCCCTGGGGCCAATCGGAAATATTTTGTGTCATTTTTGGTCCCTACAATTTCAGGGTATGCTACTGGTATATAATAAGAGGTCAAAGAAGCCGCTGGAGATCCGATGCTGCACAGAGCTGGACACGACTGGACTGGCTGGTTTTGTGTGTCAGCTTGACACAAACTAGGGTTATCAGAGGAAGGAGCCTCCGCTGAGAAAATGCCTCCATGAGATCCTTTTGTAAGGCATTTTCTCAATTAGTGATCAGTGCATGGTGGGTTGTGCCATCCCTGGGCTGGTGGTCCTGGCTTCTATAAGTGATCAATCCAGGGAAAATAAACCAGTAAGCAGTACCCCTCCATGGCTTCTGCATCAGCTCCTCCCTCCAGGCTCCTGCCCTGTTTGAGCTCCTATGCTGACCTCCTTTGGTGACGAACAACAACATGGAAATATAAGTTGAATAAACCCTTTCAACCCCAGCTTGCTTTTCAGTCCCAGTGTTTTATCTCAGCAATAGAAACCCTAGCTAAGACAACTACAAAGTGTTCTAAAGTGTTAGCAAGGATGAAAGTCCACAAACTTAATGTTTTAAATCTACCAGAAACAATGTGTACTTATTATAACTCCATTTGTTATTCTGAACTAGAATTAATAAGAATTATAAACTGTTAAGGTCCATAACCAAATATAAATGAAAATTAATATGGTTAATGAGAAAATGGCATCTAGGTTAATATGGTTAATACCATTCTGAGATAAGAACCCTGAAATGTATTTGTATATCACTAAGATGCTCCATAAGGAAGCTGAGGGCATTCCCAGTGCATAGCCTTCTGGCAAAGTGAGCAAGCCTTACTTCACCCTGGGGAACTAGTGATGATTAGTGAATGTAAAGGGAGGGGCATCACTATCTTCAGTTAACCCAACAGGCTCCAGCCGTGGTTAACTCAGGGGAAACAAAACAAAAGAAAAGACCCACTGGAGAGCTAGAAAGAGACTCATAGGAAGGAGGGGGGTTAACGGGGATGGGAGACAACAGAAAGTTCAGGTAAACATGACCAATGCATTAAACATACATATGAAACTTCCAAAACACAAAGTTGATCAATTAAAAGACTTGAACAAAAGGACAGTTAAATCTCTCACTGATTTTTAGAATCAGTATATCATAAACAGTGAAGACACTTTGAGCTTATTTGTATAACAGCCACAGATCCTGGCTCCTTTCTCAGGATTTCCCAGTACATTGGAGTGTATGTGCTCCAGCTCCATCCTCTGACTGCCAAAAGCATACACTAACCCACAAACAAGCCCCGCCCTGACTGGGAATCACTCCTATGAACCTCAACACAACTCTACTTATAAGTAAATTTAATAATCCAGTTGAACTTAAAGTATCTTTTATAAAGCTGAAAAGTGAAACTAAATATTTTTATATATCCCTTTAAATCACAATCAGAATTCCTTCAGTGGTGAGTCCTCACTTACTTTTAGCAAAGAGCTTGATTGATTCTTAAAGCTAAGCATGTTCATGTTCTTCTTCATCCTCCTCAAAAATTACATGTCACCTAGCTTACAATAATAAGAATATAGCGATTTTCTAGTCATCTGTTTCTATAGATATGTCTCTCAAGGTGGTTTTTTTAAATATAAGACTATTTTGTTTGCAAATAATTCAGCAAACTTTCTTCATGGACATGGCAGGAAAGCAAACAGAACAAACAACAAAAGCAAAACCTCCGCCCAGGGGTTGTGAAAGGCTTTTCATAAAGGAGCGATGAATGCAGTATCCAGTCCTGAAAGACTGGATGTCTGTGGTGCAATCGCAGAGGAGAGACATGGATTTCCACGATTCCCTAAGGAAATTTGGGATCAACCTACCCCAGGACCCAGCAATTCCATTCTTGGGAATATACCCAAGAGATGCCCTATCATATTACAAAAGCATTTGTTCAACTATGTTTATAACAGCATTATTTGTAATAGCCAGAACCTGGAAGCAACCTAGATGCCCCTCAGTGGAAGAATGGATGAAGAAAATAAGGAATATATACATATTAGGGTACTACTCGGCGGTAAAAAACAATGACATCTTGAATTTTGCATGCAAATGGATGGAAATAGAAAACACCATCCTGAGTGAGGTAACCCAGGCCCAAAAAGATGAACACAGGATGTACTCACTCATAATTGGTTTCTAGCCATAAATAAAGGACATCGAGCCTGTAATTTGTGATCCTAGAGAAGCTAAATAAGAAGGTGAATCCAAAGAAAAACATATAGTTATCCTCCTGGATATTGGAAGTAGACAAGATTGCTGGGAAAAAGTGGGATCTTGGGGGTGGGGGAGGGATGGGGAGAGAAAAGTGTAAAGTAGAGGATGGGAAGAGCTTGGGGGAATGGGATGGTTGGGATATAGGAAGGATGGATGTGGGAACAGGGAAATATATACCTTAATTAAGGGAGCCATTCTAAGGTTGGCAGAGACTTGACTCTAGAGGGGTTCCCAGGTGTCCAGGAAGATGCCCCCAGCTAGTTCCTTGGGCAGCTGAGGAGAGGGAGCCAGAAATGGCCAGCTCCTATTGTCATACTCATGAATATCTTGCATATCACCATAGAACCTTCACCTGGCGATGGATAGAGATAGAGACAGAGTCCCACACTGGAACACCAGACTGAGATCCCAAGGTCCTGATGAAGAGCAAAAGGAGGGAGATCATGAGCAAGGAAGTCAGGACCATGAGGGGTGTGTTCACCCATTGAGACAGTGGGACAGAACTAACGGGAGATCACCAAGTCCAGTAGGAACGGGACTGATGGAACATGCGACCAAACCGGACTCCCTGAATGTGGCTGACAGTGGAAATGACTGAGAAACCAAGGACAATGGTGATGGGCTTGGACTCTACAGCATGGACAGGCTCTGTGTGAGCCTTGTCAGTTTGGTTGCTCACCTTCCTGGACCTGGGGGGAGTTGGGAGGACCTTGGACTTAACATAGTGAAGGGAACCCTGATGGCTCTCTGGTCTAGAGAAGGAGGGAGTGGGGGTATGGGTGGAAGGGAGGGGAGGGAAGGGGGAGGAGGAGGGGAGGAGATGGAAATTTTTAATAAAAATGAGGGGGAAAAAAAAAGATTGCCCAGTGGCATGGTCTACCAGTTAACTAGCTTTCTGATTTACAAATCAAACCACTGTTTCAAAGCCAAATGATTGTAGATTTCTAAATCTCTGTTGATTTAAAAAGTAGAAGACATGTACATTGGGAAAATGTTTCGGAACTGTTGCCCAAACATACGCCGTATATGTGATGTAAAAGGGTGGGAAGGAGACAGGAAGTAGAAAGGCACTTCTCCTAGCCCTCACCTGGAGCTGCATCCGCTTTCTTTTATTGTATGCCTCCAGAAGATTTTCCTCCAACGAAAGATTTTCCCAACTAAAAAATTTTGAACACCATTGCCCTAAGGGAAATTAGACAGCAGACATAAAGAAATATAATATAGGTCAAATTTTATCCACAGCAAATACTATTATGACACAAGTCCCTGTATAGCAAAAGATTTCTGAGCCTTAGGCAATAACCCATTTGTCTTAAGAAATATGCAATACAACAAAATAAAAGAATCTGGGCAATGTTTTTATTATTATGGCCTTTGACCTGTATTTCTTGTTTGGTGGAGGAATGAATCTGTGTGGTAGAATTCAGTGTTACCGGCTTCCTCTAGGTATAGCTGCTTTATTTCCAATCTGCCTGATATGGACCCTGTGTTTGCAATGAAATCAAAGATTGAAGCCATTAAGCTAAACCTAGATATGTGTTTGTATACTTCTAAATGGTTGCTATTCAGCTATGATCTAGGAAATAAGAGAATTAATCATCACTAAAGTAACAAAGAGTCCCTGGAAGGTAAAGACAACATGTTACCAAGTATTCCTTCACTGCCAGAAACCTGAGTTTTATCTGCATACAGTGTCATCTGAGGGACAGCTGGCATTCTCAAGAGTTCCTTGCGAGGAGGTGCAGCTGAGGCAACGAAATAATTAAATGGGTGACTCTTCAGAGATGGCTGTTTACAAGGATCAGACTTAGCACAAAAAGGGGAGGCATCTTTCTAGAAGTCAAGGGGCATAGCTACAACTCCCGTGTCACAGGACAAATTTAGTTGTCCTTGCGAATGGAAGCCATATATTGTAAAGCAGAAAAACAGGAACCTCAAGTTCCTCAAGCCTTTAGAATGTTCCCGCCAGCCTTATCTACTGCTTACACTGAACTATTGCAGAATACTACACAGTTGGGTGATATATGCACTGTGCTCAGGACACTGATACCAGCCGCCAAGCATAACTGATATATCTTCCTATTCAAATCACTACATCTCTCTTCCTGCTAGACTTTGGGATTATATGGCTTCTATTTATCTATTCATCCAAAATACTGTATATACCTTTCTTATATACCAGAGTTATTGCCTGCATTTGAGGTTTTAGTGTTTGAGATAAATAATGCACACATCTTTACTTCATGGAACTCTCCTTGATTCTAGTTATTTTCACACACAGTGTAGTTTTCTTAATAGAGCTTACAGAACCAAATTAAAAAATACTTTAAAATCTAATGCAGCTCATTGCAGCGTAGTATTTTCATTTTGTAACAATTTAAATTTCATTTGACTTTATTGAAATATAATTGATTTAATAAGTTGCACATTTTAGTGGTATAATTTCATAAAGTTTTAAATATGCAAATATCTGTGAAACATTACCACAATCAAGATAGTAAATACATCCATCATCCCTAATAATTTCCCTTTGGGATTATAAATCTCTCCTTCCCACCTTCCCAACTTCCCATCTTATTCTGAGGCACTCATCTGTTTTCTTACCCGAAAGATTACTTTGTCATTCTTGATTTTATATAAATAAATGTATTGGTGTTTTTTATGAACAGTTCTTATGGAGAAATTACATAATACATGAAGATATTTAGTTAACAAACAGGGAGGAAAAAGTACTTCATGTTTACCTTTTCACTGGATGATAAAATAAATATTTTCACTTGTAGATATAAATATATTCTAAACTAAAATTTAAATATTTCATATTAGAACAATCTTAAAGGGATCCCCATTTAATCCAAGACACATTCTGGCTTTTGACTGATGGGGAAGTTTAGCCAATCACATTCTGTTTAGTGTGTGTCCCCCTGGGGCCAAGTAAAACAGATAAAAGATCCAGGTGCGCTTGCCTCAGTCCCTTTTGTTCCCTGTGCTCCTGGATCACTGGAACCCTGGTTTTGTAAGTTTTCCTTTCTTCTGTTTATTAAAGCTAAATATTTTATATTAAGCTAGTCTGGTTAATTCTAACTACCTATCAACCATGCCCCTTCATTTGACTTTGCAAAAGCTTCTTTGGCTGTACAATGGGAGTATTCACATGCAGTAACTTGTTTGAATAGAGCTTGAAATGCTGGAAATATTCATAATTTCAATATTATCATAACTTTTCCTTAATGATCTGAACTGGTCTGATTGGGCAGTTTTAGCAATAGTACACTGTAACCGTTGCATCTTTGTATAGAGTATGAGCAAAGACATGACTTCTACTTCCAAATAAGTAAGGGATATCCAGCTAGTCAAATTTAACATAATTGTGAGATCTTTTTTAACAGAAATATGTTCCTAATATTGCATGGTATATACTGAAGTTAAAAGAAATGTTTTTGTAATCTGAAATTCAAATTTGACTTAATATTTTATATTTGCATTTGGCTATCAACCATAAGGGATATATGTGATTGGGAACTCAATGCATTGAGCAGAGAAGAGAGGGCAGGAGACCCCTAATGATGGACTCATCTTTTGCAATAGATCAACTCACAAACTAAGGAGATTAGTAGTCTGTAGTTGCTAAAGTCTAAAGGCAAAAGGTTTATATAACCCTTGAGCAGAGCGACTTTATTTCACATAAAGTGACTTCTGTGGTCTCCTGTCCTAAGTCTAGATGCGGTCCTTTTTCAGTCCGAAGTGTGTCCATGCCTGAACATTTTGAGAAGCCATCCCACACAAATTAACTCTTGCTTTATCTGATAAGAAACTGAACACTTCAGAGACAATGAAGACTTCCCCTTCCTAAGATATCCTTGGGATATCCCCCTTCTCTGATTTTTTAGGGAGAAATTTTGATGAAGATCCCTTTCTTCCAAGGTATGGACTCTGAGAATTGAGATGATGCCCAGGCTCCCTGAATAATGTTATTGGGGTAGGAGACCTAACTAAATGAGAGGGATTCACACTCACGAAAGGTTTCATTCCACTCAATTGGTGGAAGCAATTGACATATGCTTCTTGTTAGCAGAAACAGATCTTCATCATATATGACCTGTCATGCCAGCTCCCAACTTCTTCCTAGTCATTTCCCATGAGTAACCTGCTACCAAGTACTGGTATATGCCAAAGGGTGTGGTGGGAAATGCAAATGTCAGTTTTCAGAGCCCTGCTCTCCAAAATATTTTCATTTGTACTCTAAGACCCTGTCTCAGTTAGGGTTTCTATTGCTGTAAAAGGCACCACAACTATGGCAACTCTTATAAAGAAAAACATTTAATCAGGGTGGCTTACAGTTTCAGAGGTTCAGTCCATTATCATCATGACAGGTGCTTGATGTGTAGGTAGACATTCTGGAGAAATAGTTGAGAGTCTGACATCTTGCAGACAACAGAAGTCAACTAACAGCCACCCTGAAGGAAGCTTGAGAAAAGGGAGCTCAAAGCCCACCCCCACAGTGACACACTTCCTCCAAAAACGCCATACCTCCTAACAGTGTCACTTTCTTTGGGGGCCATTTTCTTTCAAACCACCACAGATCCATTCTAAATGCTTCCCATCAGTGCTGTATTAGACGTCCACATTTTTCAACTGTGCATCTGCTTTTCTTTCCACTGAAGAAATCAAGAGAAGGTTATTAACTATGTAGAAGAGGCTAGGTATCTGCCAAATCGTAGCCCACACTACGATGCCATTAGTTTTCTGTGCCCTTAGGTTTTGTAGCACTCTTATTGATGCACCATGGTGAGACCACTATTATCTGGCCTCTGAAGAATAAATTCACAGAGCGCCTCAGCCCTGTGATGGCATTTCGAATGTAAGGTCACAGAATGCCTCAGCCCCATCATGTAAGCACATGAGGCCCTTTGCTGCCCGCATAGACAGTGCTGCAGGACCCTGTGGCCTGGGCTTCCATAGAAAACAAATCTGATCATGAGATTTGAAGAATAGGAAACATTATCTCCCTCTTCTTTCTTTCCTCTTCAATGCAGCCATCACTTTAACCCAAGTCCTCCCAATATCTATGGCTGGGACCTTGAAATAGAAAGATTTCAAGTGGAAATGATGTTAGGGATATTGGCTGTTCAATTCCCATGTTGCTACCCACCAAGTGACAAATACAAGTTAAGAAAATGATGCTATTTGACTGTTTGTTGTAAAGAGTTGTGGGTCTGTTAAGACACTGCTAGTTCTCTTATTTCTTTGTTATTTTTTCCATAATGTCTTGTATTTGGAAAGTGCTCAGTACTTAACTACTATTTCAAGGAAAGAACCCAAAGAAACACTGACTGGTCATCCTTTCATTGAAACACTTAAGCACTTCATATTTCCTGCCCAAATACAAACCAAAAGTGATATTTGAACAAGTTTCCCAGAAAACATTTTCCATAGATTTCTATCCCTAACTCTATTGGTGTTAGTGGCATCTTTCATGCTCCCTTTAAGACAAAAACAACAACAACACAACTACTTATCATCCCTGCACCGATATGAACAAACTAATTTCAATTTTTTGGAGAAATAATTTCAAATCCCTAAAAAAAAAAACAAAACAAACAAACCAAAAAATCCAAAGTAAATTCCAGCTCACTCAATGAAAGACAACACTGGGCTGTAGGAAGACAATGGACTAAACGCCGAGATCTGGAAGCAATGTTTCCCTGGGCTGTGGAGGTTGCTGCTCTTGGCAGCCTTGCGCTCTGTTGCTGACACAGACACTCATTTAAATCTGAAAGAGACTTCCAAACAAAATTTAGCAGGAATGATAAGTAAGTCATCAAATAAGCTAGATCACGAGCTTGACTTAAAGGACGAAGCAAGTCAAATTTCCTCCTAAAAGAAAAAACAAATCTGTGTTGAGTGGTGAGTCAAATCTTATTTTTTATTCGTCACTTCACACCTCCATTTAGAATGGGTGTGCACGCTTTGTGCACTTTCTTACGCATCACGCTGTGCAGCTAGACACACGTCTAGCCCCAGCTCTTCTCAGAGATACAGTTCTGAAAATGCCTTTTTCCTCATAGCCTGCCTCCGCTTAGGTGACAGCTTTCAGAGCCGGGTCACAGACGCAGTTATTCGGAGGGAGTGCAGGCTGCTGTGTCCTCGCTCTTCCTTGGATGTCATTCTGCTTTCAGCTAAAGCAAAAAAATAAAAACTAAAAGGATGCTCTTCATAACTGAACCCTGTCCTATCTCGCATCTTGTCCATTTGCCAATCAGCACTGTCAGCCAGCCTTGAGTCACAGTGAAGTGTTATACAAGTGTTATATATACTGAGTCAGTAGCATATATATGCCTCTCCTGAATCCACATGAGTTGGTTCCTAAGTTGTTACTTGTTTATTTATTCATTTGACTCTCACATCCATTATAGGCAGATTTATAACAAATGAGTTCCAGTGCACAAGCAACTTACACGATGAGAAACAATACATGACACCCAGACCTGCTGCCTACTCCAATTCTATTCTGCCTCGTGGCTTCTTAGAAAAATCTTGTATTCCTAGATGAAAATGTCTTACTAACCTTTTTTTAAATACCTAAATTCTTTTTGAGATAGCAGGATACCCGTGGCAGTATGATACAACTACCATGAACAAAAATGTGTCCAGGAATGAAACTGACAGAGCTTGATGCTTCTATATCACTGTCCCTGATACCAGGAAAAGGGAAAGGTGCCGATTAGAAAGCACAATGCAATATGATCTTTAAGTCTCACTTTAAAACCTGTGATGTTTCGGTATTTTTGTATCTCAACTCTAACACCAGCAAGCACATGTTTAATCTAGCCATGCATAAATGGATGGGATATAAGCATATCCAGTGTTATAACTTGGACCTAAAAGGAGTAAGATATGATTTTTTTAGCCCTTAAATCTTTAAGGGGTACTTTAAGAATATCTTGTTAAAAAATGTGAAGATTCAAAGGAATTTACATGATCTTTATTAAAAAGAAATTAGTGGAAATAAAAATTCACTTGGGAAAAAATCATTAGACTAGTTGAAAGTTTCCTTTTGTTCTCAATTGTGACTGCCAAAAAACCTAAGTTTGTTGAAGGAGCGGCGGGGCTGTGTCCCGCCACCTGGCCGCCGGCTAGCTTTACACCCGAAATAATTACATGGAAACTGTATTCATTTAAATACTGCCTGGCCCCTGGCCCATTATCTGTAGCTTCTTATTGGGTGATTCTCATATCTTGCTTTAACCCATATTTTGTAATTTATATAGCACCACGAGGTAGATCGCTTACCAGGAGAGATCTTAACCTGCATCCATCTTAGAGAGGAGAAGCATGGCGACTGCCTATGGCAACTGCCTAAAGTGTCTCCCAACTCTGCTTCCTTTCTCCCACAATTCTATTCTGTCTACTCCGCCTACCTAATTTTCTGTTCTCTTAAAGGGCCAAGGCAGTTTTTTAATTAATAAAAGTAACACATAGACACTCCTCCATTATAAGTTAACTACCTTAGAAAGACTGTAATTGTATTTCCAAATGCAGATGCCTTAAATAGCCACTTAGTACTCTTGAATACATTACATGCTGGATGCTGACAAATTTATAAATAATACTTTTAAGTACACAAATGTTAAGGTCATCCAGGCAGGTACCAGAATGTATCATATGCCAGCAAACTGTCAAAAGACCTGACAAGGAAACAACAAATTGTGGTAATGATTGTAGAGGAGAAAGGGGCTTCGTATAATGTAAAACTCAATGCCACAGTCAACTGCCAGCTTTATCAATGGTAACTTATTTTTTAAAACAAACAAAATATTAGAAAATAACTCATATATTTCCGGGGATGTCACTTGCCTTGCCAGGAAATTTATAGTCTTGCATCACCATGCCTGACTTAGCCTTAAACACTACCGGACATATGAGTGATAAAGGTGTGAGAACCGCAGCCTAAATTCTGGTTCTCGGGTCTGCGCTGAAAGACTATGATAAACTCAAATCATCTTTGTCAAAGAACAGTAAAACTGTAGAAGGGACGGGAGTCAGAAGATGAGCATGCCAGTTCTGTCTCAGGAACCAGAGAAGTTGGGGTTCCGGAGAGGGCTCAGCATCAGTTCACCTGGCTATTTCCCCCAAAGAACCTGAATTAGATATACATTTCATACATGGTGGCTCTCAACAATCTATATATTCAGTTCCTAGGGATCCATCTCCCTCTTCCTGCCTACATGGGCACCAGGTGCACATATGATGGGGGAGCTAACCAATCCCTTGTCTGAGGGGCGTGACCCCTCCAGGGCTCCAAATACCTTAAAATAAAACATCCGTGTGCATTTGTTTTCGCTCTCTTTATTTCCTACACTTTGCTGGAACTCTGGCTCTGTAAGTTTCTCCCATTTCCTCTTTTTATTAAAGCTGAGTATTTTATAATAAAGCTATTTTGGATATTTCCAATTGCCGACCAACCACGCCCCTACACACATATGATACAGACATACATGTAGGCAACATATCCATACATAGAAAATAATTTAAAGATTAAAACTAATAATAAAATAGAAAATGTGGATAATCTTTAATTTTTTAGTGAAGCAGTAGCTTCATTACACACTGCACAGCATGTGTAATAACAGTGTGTTTGATATATGCACCGATTTCTACATTGTTTTCTACTTTTTGCTACTATAATAAGTACAAACATGGTCAGAAATAGATGTATCTATGGATCATAAAAAGCATTCATGAATAAAAATAAGTTGATATTTGCTCTAGTCTCCATAAAAGTAGTATTCTCCAGTAAGAATAAGGAAATGTTTAACTAGGCAAGGAACAACTATAACACTATACCTGCTCCCAAGTCAATTTTTTTATGAAGGAAGATGAAATACTTGCACCTACCAAAATTGCCACAATTGCAGCACCAATGTAGAATAACAGATAACAACAATAAACTATCTGGAAAAGAAATTTAGAAGACCCTCACCTGCCAACCATTCCCTGCCACGACAGTGACTGCCAGACCCACCGGCCCCATCTGCACCTGAAGGGAGAGTGAGGACCAGACCCATGACCATCTGTAGCTGGAGGGAAAGCTACCACCAGAGTCACAGGCTCCAACTACACCTGGAGGAAGGATGACCAGCAAAGCTACAGACCCCATCTCTATTGATTAAAGAAAGAGATGGGCAGATGGCAGTGTAAGAACACACTCAACAACATAAAGATCAATACGGCAGCACCACACACTAGTGGTCCTAACACAGATGAAGCAGAAGAAAATGATCTTAAAAATACCTTTATAAAGATGATGGAAGCCCTTCAAGAGAAAATGAAAAATCCCCTTAAAGAAATGGAGGAAAAGACAAATAAAAAAAAAAAAGAAACCAATAAATCGCTTAAAGAAAGCCAAGAGAAAGCAATCAAATAAGTGAAGGAAACAGTCCAATACTTGAAAATTGAAATAGAGGCAATAACTAAAACACAAACAGTAGGAATTCTGGAAATGAAAAATCTGAGTAAATGAAGAACTACAGATGTAAGCATTAACCAACAGAATGCAAGAGATGGAAGAGAAAATCTCAGGTGTTGAAGATACAATAGATGAAACAGATTCATTTGTCAAAAAAAAGTTAAATCTAATAAATTCTTAACATAAAACATCCAGGAAATCTGGGACATCATGAAAAGACCAAAACTGAAGAATAAGGATAAAAGAAGAAGAATTCCAGCTCAAAGGCACAGAAAATATTTTCAACAAAATCATAAAAGAAAATGTTCCCAACCTAAAGAAGGATATGTCTGTGGAGGTACAAGAAGCCTACAGGACACCAAATAAAGTAGAGCCAAAAAAAAAAAACTACTCTCCACATAGTAATCAAAACGCTAAACATACAGAATAAAAAAAGAATACTAAAAGCTGCAAAGGAAAAAAGAATCAGAAATACAGACCAATCTACCTCATGAACATTGAGGTAAAAATACTCAATAAAATATTGGCAAACCTAATCCAAGAACACCTAAAAATATATTATCCACCATGATCAAGTAGGCTTCATCCCAAAGATGCAGGGATGGTTCAACATATAAAAATCTGTCAATATAATCCACCATATAAATAAACTGAAAGAAAAAAAAACACATGATCTCATCACTAGTTTCTGAAAAAAAACCTTCAACAAAATCCAACACCCCTTCATGATAAAGGTTTTGAAGAAAGCAGGGATACAAGGAACATTTTTATAAACATAATAAAGGCAATATACAGCAAGCCAACAGTCAACGTCAAACTAAATGGAGAGAAACTCAAAGCAATCCTACTAAAACCAGGAACAAGGTAAGGCTGTCCACTCTGTATCTATTCAATATAGTACTTGAAATTCTAGCTACAGCAGTAAGACAACAAAAGGAAATCGAGGAGATACAAACTGGAAGAAAAGAAGTCAAACTCTCATTATTTGCAGATGATATGATAGTATAAATAGGTAACACCAAAACTTCGATCAGAGAACTCCTATAGCTGATAAATATCTTCACACCTTCAGTAATATAGCAGGACACAAGACTAACTCAAAAAATTAGTAGCCCTCCTATATACAAATAATAAACAAGTTGAGAAAGAAATCAGAAAAAAATCACACTTCATAATTGCCAAAAATAATCTAAAATTCTTTGGAGTAATTCTAACCAAACAAGTAAAAGACCTGTATGACAAGAATGTTAAGTCTTTGAAGAAAGAAATTGAAGAAGATATCAGAAAATTGAAAGATCTCCCAACCTCTTGGATAGGTAGGAGTAACATAGTAAAAATAGCAACTTTACTAAAAGCAATCTATAGAATTCAGTGCAATCCCCATCAAAATTCCAACACAATTCTTCATAGACCTCAAAAGAACAACACTCAACTTCATATTGAAAAGCAAAAAAAAAAAAAAACAGGATAGCCAAAACAATTCTTTACAATAAAAAAAACTTCAGCAACATCAGCATCCCTGACATCAAGGTATGCTATAGAGCTACAATGAAAACAGCTTGCTACTGACATAAAAATAGACATTTGAAATAGAATTGAAGACCCTGGTACTAATCCAGATACCTGTGAACACCTGATTTTTGACAAAGAAAACAATTTTTTTACAATGGAAAAAAAGAAAGCATCTTCAACAAATGGTGCTGGAACAACTGAATGTCAACCTGTAGAAGAATGCAAATAGACTCATATCTGTCCCCATGCACAAAGCTCAAGTCCAAGTGGATCAAAGCTCTCAACACAAATCCAGTTAAAATGAACCTGATGGAAGAGAAAGTGGGAAGTAGCTTTGAATGCTTTGGCACACAAGACCACTTCCTAATTATAACATCAGGACCACAGATTCTGAGAGCAACAATCAATAAATGTGACTTCCTGAAACTGAGAAGCTTCTGTAAAACAAAGGATATGGTCAGCCAGACAAAAAAGCAGCCTAATGAATGAGGAAAGCTCTTCATCAACCCCACATCTGACAGAAGGCTGATCTCCAATATTTATAAAGAACTCAAGAAGCTAGACATCAAAATACCAAATAATCTAAGTAAAAAGTGTACAAACCTAAACAGAGAATGGTCAACAGCAGAAACTCAAATACCTAAAAGACACTTATGACTGAGCCCCACATTGGAGCACAGGACTGAGCTCCCAAGGTCCTAATGAGGAGCAGAAGGAGGGAGAACATGAGAAAGAAAGTCAGGACCGTGAGGGGTGCGTACACCCATGGAGAGAGTGGGACAGAACTAACGGGAGATCACCAACTCCAGTTGGAATGGGACTGATGGAACATGCAACCAAACTGGACTCTCTGAATGTGGCCAACGGTGGGGGCTGACTGAGAAGCCAAGGACAATGGCGCTGGACTTTGATTCTTCTGCATGGACGGGCTCTGTGGGAGCCTTCTCAGCTTGGTTGCTCACCTTCCTGGACCTGGGGGGAGTTGGGAGGACCTTGGTCTTAACATAGAGTAGGGAACCCTGATGGCTCCTTGGCCTGGAGAGGGAGGGAGGGGGTATGGGTGGAGGGGAGGGGAGGAAAGGGGGAGAGGAGGAGATGGAAATTTTTAAATATAAAAAAAATAAACCATGAAAAAAAAAGAAATTGCTCAACATTCTTAGCCATCGGAGAAACACAAATCAAAACAATTCTGGATACCATCTTATACCTATCAGAATGGCTAAGATCTAAAACACTGATGACAGCTTATCCTGGAGAGGACATGGAGCAAAGGTAACACTCTCCCATTACTGGTGGGAGTTTGTACTTGTACAGCCACTTTAAACATCAGTATGGTGGTTTCTCAGAAAACTGGGAATCAATCTACCTCAAGATCTAGAGATACCATTCTTGGGCATATACCCAAAAGATGCACAATCATAACAAGATAACATTTGCTGAATTATGTTCATAGCATCATTATCTGTAATAGCCAGAACCTGGAAACTACCTAGAACCCCCTCAACAGAAGAATGGATAAAGAAAATGTGGCACATTTATAAAATGGAGTATTACTCAGTGGTTTAAAAAAAAAGCAATGACATCCAAAAATTTGCAGGCAAATGGATGGAAATAGACAAAAACAAAAACATCCCTAGTGAGGTAACCCAGGCCCAAAAAAAAAACCAAACAAACATGGTATGTATCATAAGTGGATATTAGATGTAAGGAAAATGATAACCAAGCTACAATACACAATCCCAGAGAAGCTAGGTAAACAGCAGGACCCTAAAAAGGACACATATGGAGGACCTCGGGAAGGAAAATATTTAAGATCTTCTGGGTAAAGTGTCAGCGGAGGTAAAAAGGAAGGGATAGGGGGATGGGAACATGAGATATCAAGAAGACTTAAGTTGGGGGAGGTATAGAGGGGGAGAGCAATGAAAGAAATATCTTGATAGAGGGAACCATTATGGGGTTAAGGAGGAACCTGGTGCTAGGGAAATACCCAAGAATCTACAAGGATGATGCCAGCTCAGATATCTAGCAATAGTGGAGTGGGTGTCTGAAAGGGCCTTTCCCTTTAATTAGATTAGTGACTACCCTAATTGTCACCATAGAACCTAAGTCCAGTAACATGGAAGCAGATGCAGTGATCCACAGCCAAGCACTGGGCTGGGCTCTTGGAGTTCAGTTGAAGAGAAAAAGGAAGGAGCATATGATCATCATGATGGAGAAAACCAGAGACAGCTGACCTGAGCTAGTGGGAACTCAGGTACTATGAACTGAGAGCTGGGCAGTACGCATAAGACCAAACTAGACCCTCTGAATGTGTTTGACAATTATGTGGCTTGATCTATTGGGAGGTCCCTGGCAGTCGCACCAGGACCTATCCCAGGTGCAAAACCTGACTTTCTGGAGCCCATTCCCTATGGTGGGATACCTTGCTCAGGCTTGATATAAGACAAGGGGCTTGGTCCTGCCTCAAGTTGGTATGCCAGACCATGTTGACTCCCCAAGGAAGGCCTTATCCCCTCTGAGGACTGGATGGAGGATAGGAAGGGGGAGGTAGATGGTGGGAGAGGAGGAGGGATGGGAAACTTAGGTTGATGTGTAAAATAAAAAGTAAATATTTTTAATAAAATATATGAAAAAGAAAAATTAAAATGTATATGAAAATCCAACATATAATAGCATAAAAATATAAACATAATATTTAGAAGTAAAATAACTAAAGAAGGAAGAAATCTGCATACTAAAAATGATAAAACATTATTGAAAGGAGTTGAACACAACTGAGATAACTGGGAAATTATTTCATATTTATGTACCAGGAGATTAATGCTGTTAACATGTCCAGCTATTGTTTGTATATGAAATGTCTCTTGGAGGCCCACAGCTTTTAAACATTTTGTAAATTATCCAGTAGTTACACTTAAATCCAATAACATGAGTTTTATAGAATAATAATGAAAGAAGGGTTGTGATAACTAAATAGACCAAAATCAATAGGAACACACTGAAGAGGCAAGAGGTGATACACAGTAAAGACACTGTTAGGAAAATAAGGACACTAATCTCTTTCAGAGGATTCAACCCACATGATCTCATTACATGCATATGTTCTACCTCCTGACACATTTGATCACACTGAATATTAGCCTTTTACAATATGAGTCTTTAAAAAGTCTATATTCAGGACATACTAATAAATGTAGATGCCTTATATTTACAAATCTTTGAAGCTATTTGGCAAATATCTTTTTCTGATACAACCTTCAGAAAAAAATATAGATGCATCTTGTGTTTTGATGTTGCTATTTCTTTTGATTTTACCAGATCCTGTTTTATAAATTTTCATCATTGGTTTGATTGCACACATAATGTCATTGACCAGTATACAGTAAGTGCTCTCACACAGATTCTAACATGGAGATGGTACATGGGAGGTTCAGCGGCTATCAGAAGGTAGGAAGGAGTCAAGAGTTCACAGAACAAGCGGCACCATGGTCAGATGAGAGAGGTGGACATCTAGAGTTTGTTGAGAGAGTTGAGTTGTGGATCAGGAGCTAAATGTGGTTCCGATGGAACAGACACTGGAATTAGGTGGGGGGCAGTTCTTCACAGAACCCTGCAATATGACACCTGTATACTTGCAGTAAATGAGGAATAGGTGGGTGTATCCTTCATTTCTGAACAAAAATTTATAACACATACTGAGTATAACACATACTGAGCTGAGAAATAAAAAAGATAATTTTATCAAGAAAAAAATAAAGCTACAGATGAAAAGAGAAATTATTGATAAAGCTGGAGAAATAAAAATATTATTCATAACTTCCTACACTTAATCTATTTGAACCATTGACCCATCTTTCTAGCCCAGGATTTATATTCTTATGATGTATTTGAAATGATCCTCCACCATGCTCATGCAGCATGATCCTAATTTTCCCCCATTTGTCAGTGGATCGCATCCCAGACCACTCCTTCTCTCAGAAGCCTCCTGCACCAACAGAGGCCAGAACCCCAGATAAGACTACTCCTCCACTCTGCCCCGACCTTCACTGCATAACCTCAACTAACTGTCACCATATCTTGGTCCACACTTCTGAAGAAACCTCCTATCCTACCAGAAGCCAGACCAGTATCCTAAACCCTAGGGTACCTTAGGACAGATCAGAGGCCATACATATAACCAGAATTCTAGTGCACAAATTAGGCAACAACTCCCTGATGGTCCAGAGGCCATTTAGGCCATCAGATATCCTGCTTCCAGTATAAGAGGGAGACTATACTGAACCACAGGCCACAGCAGCCAGAAGATAGAGAGGAAGATGAAACCAAGGAAGAAAAACCCATCCAATAAAGACAAACCCAGAAATTAGCACCTAGACCAATAATCCCTCCAAATCCAGATGCCTGCATATCAATATAAGAACAGAGTCAATAATATCCAGGGAAATATGTTACCACCAGAGTCTACCCATCACCTACAACAAGCACTAAATATTCCAACATAGCTGAAGCACAAGAAAATGACTTAAAACCAAATTTATGAAGATGATAGAGATCTTAAAGAGAAAATGAATAAATCCCTTAAAGAAATGAAGGAAAAGGAAATCAGAAAATGGAAGGGAATCAATAATCCCTTAAGAATTATCAAGGAAAATAAGAAAAAACAAACAAAGAAACAGTTGAGGGAAACAACCATAACAGTTCAAGACTTGAAATTGGAAATGGCAACAATATAGAAAATACAAACTGAGGGAATTCTATAACTGGAAAATCAAGGAAATTGAGCAGAAGCTACAGATACAAGCATCACTAACAGAATGCAAGAGATAGAAGAAAGAATCTCAGCAATTGGAGACATGATAGAAGCAAAAGATACATTGGTCAAATAAAATATTAAATCTAAAAAAATATCATGACACAAAACATCCAGGAGATCTGGGTCACTATGAAAAGACCAAACCTGAGAATAACAG
The DNA here is from genome assembly GCF_903992535.2 of Arvicola amphibius. NCBI lineage: Eukaryota > Metazoa > Chordata > Mammalia > Rodentia > Cricetidae > Arvicola > Arvicola amphibius. Next base: position 81,040,688 of record NC_052047.1, read on the forward strand.
GAATAGAAGAAGGAGAAGATTCTTAGCTCTAATGCCCAGAAAATATTGTTAACAAATTAATAGAAAAAGTCCTAATCTAAAGAAAAGCATGCCTATAAAGATATAAGAAACTAGCCGGGCGGTGGTGGTGCACGCCTTTAATCCCAGCACTCGGGAGGCAGAGGCAGGAGGATCTCTGTGAGTTCAAGACCAGCCTGGTTTACAAGAGCTCACTCCAGGACAGGCTCTAAAGCTGCAGAGAAAGCCTGTCTCGAAAAACCAAAAAAAAAAAAATTAAAAATAAAAGAAACTTACAAAACAACAAATAGAATGGACCAGAAACTGAATTCTCCTTGGCACATAATAGACAAAAACTAAGCAAACAGAATAAAAAATTCTGTATAAAGGCAGATCTATTAGAATTACACCTGATTTCCCAATTGAGATATTAAAAGACAGAAAAGCCTGGACAGATGTGCTGTAGACTATAAGACACCATGGCTTCCATACCAGACTATTATACCCAGCAAAACTGTTAATCACCATAACTGGAGAAAAAAAGGTATTCAATAATAAAGTCAAATTTAGATACTATGTGTCTACAAGTCCAGCCCTACAGATTGTACTAGAATGAAAACACCAAGCCAAGGAGGTTAGCTATACCTACTAAAACACAGACAATAAATAATCTCATACCAGCATCTCATAGAAGGAATATTCACACACACACACACACACACACACATCACTGCTGCTGCTGTTACCACCACCATCACCAATAACTACATAAAATACTGGAAATTAACAGTCATTGGGTATTGATATCTCTCGGTGTCGATGCACTCAATTCCCCAACAAAAAAGATATAGACTAACAGAATGGGTATGAAAACAAGACCCATGCTTCTGCTGCATACAAGGAACACTTCTCAACATGAAACACAGACATTATTTCACATTAGAAAAAAGATTTTCCAAGCAAAAGGTCTCAAGAAGCAAGCTGCTATAACTATTCTTATATCTAACAAAACAGTCTTCCAACTAAAATTAATCTAAAGAGACAGGAAAGAAGACTTCATACTCATCAAAGGAAAAATCCACAAAGATGACTTCAATTCTTAACACCTATGCTCCAAATGTAAGGGCATCCATATATGTAAAAGAAATGCTACTAAAGCTTAAATCACACAGTAACCCTCAGATATTAAAACTGGGAGACTTCAATACCCCACTCTCATCAATGGAGCAGGTGTCCAGACAGAAACGAAATTGTGAAATGATGGAGGTAAGAGTCATTATGAAGCAAATGGACCTAACAGATATCTAAAGAACATCTCATCCAAACAAAACAGAAGACACCTTCTTCTCAGCACCTTACAGAACATTCTACAAAATTGATTGCATGCTTGGTCACAAAACAAGTCTCAAGAAATTGAAATAGCCCCTGCATCCTATCAGACCACCATGGATTAAAGCTGGATTTCAACAGCAACAAAAGCAACAGTAAGCCTACAAACTCATGAAAACCAAACAACTCAATACTGAATGACTATTTTGTCAAAGAAGGAATAAATAAGAAAATTAATGACTTCCTAGAATTCAATATAAATGTATGTACAACATACAAAATTTATGGGGAACAGTGAAAGCAGCAGCAAGAAAAAAGTTCATAGCACTAAGGGCATCATGAAAAATTTGAAGAAATCACATACCAGCAACTTAATAGCACACCTGAAAGCTATAGAACAAAAAGAAGCCAAATGCACCCAAGAGGGGTAGAAAGCAGAAAACAATCAAACTGAGGGCTGAAATCAATGAAACTGAATGAAAAGAACCAATAAAACTAGGAGTTGATCCTATCAGAAAATCAACAAAATAGAATATCATTTATCCAAACTAATTAAAATGCAAAAGGGAATATCCAAATTAATACAAACAAAAGGGGAAAAATAACATCAGACACTGAGGCAATCCAAAGAATCATTAGGACATGCTTCAAAACCTGTACTTTACAAAATTAAAAAATCTGAAAGAAATGAAAAAAATTTCTTGATAGACAGCACTTACTAAAGTTAAATCAAGAGCAGATAAACTATTTAATTAGACCTATGACCTCTAAGGAAATAGAGGCAGTCATTAAATTCTCCCAACAAAAAATAAAAAGCAAAAAAAAAAACAAAAAAAAGCAAAGTACCAGACAATTTCAGCACAGAATACGACCAGATTGTTAATAAAGAGATAATATCAATACTCCAAATACTCCTCAAATTATTCCACAAAATAGAAACAGAAAGAACATTGCCAAATTCCTTTTATAAAGCTGCAGTCTCCCTGATACCCAAACAACTCAACAAAGAAAGAGAATTACAAAGCACTTTCTCTCATGAACATTGATACAAAATTACTCAATAAAATACTTAAAACTGAATCCAAGAGCACACTCAAAAAATCATCCACCATGATCAAGTAAGCTTCATCCCAGAGATGCAGGGATAGTTTAACTTATGAGCATCTATCAATATAATCTACCATATAAATAAACTGGAAGAAAAAACTCCATGATCATCTCACCAGATACTGAAAAAGCCTATGATAAAATCCAACACCCCTTCAGGATAAAAGTCTTGGAGAGATCAGGAATACAAGGAACAACCTGAATATAATGAAGGCAATATATACCCAGTCAACACCCAACATCAAATTAAAAGGAGAGAAACTCATAGCAATTACACTAAAATCAGGTTGTTTACTCTCACCATATTTATTCAATACAATGCTTAAAATTATAGTTAGAGCAATAAGACCAAAGGGATACAAATTGGAAAGCTAGAAATCATATTATCATTATTCTGAAATGATAAAAGAGTATGCATAAAGTACTCCCAAAATTCTATTGAGAAAGTCCTACAAAAGATAAACACCTTTAATGAAGTGACTGGATACAAGATTAACTCAAAAAATCAGTAGCTCTCATATATATATATATATATCATATATATATATATATATATATGATAAATGGGTTGAGAAAGAAATCATAGAAACAACACCCTTCACAAAAGACTCAAATAATATAATATGTTGTGGGTGTAACTCTAACCAAGCAAGTGACAGACTTGTATGACAGGAACTTCAAGTCCTTGAAGAAAGAAATTAAGAAAGATATTAGAAGATGTAAATAGTCATATGCTCATGAATCAGTTAGAGTAACAGTAAAAATGGCAATCTTACCATAAACAATCTACAGATTCAATGCAATCCCCATCGAAATCCCAATACAATTCTTTATAGACTTTCAAAGAACAAAATTCAACTCCATATGGAAAAAAACAGAAAACCCAGTTTATCTAAAACAAACCTGTATAATAAAAGAACATCCAGAGCTATCACTGAACATGATAGAAGAGGAAGTGGGAAATAGCCTTGAATGCATTGGCATGGACGAAAATTTCCTAAACAGAACACCAATAGAGTAGGCACGAAGATCAACAATCAATTAATGGAAATTCATAAAACTTAAAGTCTTCTGAAGACAAAGGGCACAGTCAAAGGAGATAATGGCTGCCTGTAGAATGGAAAAAGATCCTCACCAACTCCACATTGGACAGAGGACTGATATCAAAAATATATAAAGAACTCAAGAGACTAGATGTCAAAAAACCAAATAATCTTATTTTAAGCTGATGTACAGATCTAAATAGAATTCTCAACAGAAGAATCTCAAGAGGCCAAGAAACACTTAAAAGAAGTGTTCAACACCCTTAGCCATCAGGGAAATGCAAATAAAAATGACACTGAGATTTCATCTTACACCTGACAGAATGGCTAGGATAAAAAGCATAAGTGACAGCTCGTGATGGAGTGGATATGGAGCAAGGTAAACAATGCCTCTAATGCTGGTGGGAATGCAAACTTATACAGCCACTATGGTAAGTCATAAGGACACTGGACCCAGTAAAATTTATCATGTTTCATCCAGTCTTAGAGCTGTTCCCATAGTAGAGGGATCAGCATATGTCACCTGTTCCATGGTCCTTTTTGGTTTTGGTTTCTTTCTTCATGTATGTAACCAAGAAATTTCAGAAGGTCTCCCCCAAGAAAATCTGATCTTCATTAATTTTGAAGAGAAGCATAACCTTTTATTTCCTGTGAAAACTAAGGCGTAACATTTCCTCCAATGCAACACATATCTCAACTTCCATTCTAAAGCCAAGGCATCTCTAAAGTATGTAGGCTGGTTTAATTCACCAGTTTCTTTCATAATCCAATGATTCTCAGCAGCTGTCATTCACTCAGCAGCATTCAAAAACTTCGAAGTCAACAAAGGATCCAGATACTCTGTGCATTTCCAATCCTTACATGGCTTATTGTTTTTGCATTACTTTACTCTTTCTTTAAAGATTATTATTTTTAAACTCTTTTTCCTATGACTATCTATACACATTTTCTATAGCATTTTAGCACATTTTAAACATACTCTATACCTTTTTAGAGGTTTTTTTTTTTGGTCTGGACCTGACTTTACTAAATGCCTGCAGCCTTCTCTGACTGCATGAGACAAATCTTAAAACAGTCATATTAGCTGCCACATGGCTCAGCTTAGTGCATGACACTGGTGCTGGTACTAGTGCATGGTGCTGGTGACTGGCTCCAGCTCACAAGCAGTGGCCAGGAGACACATTTCCGTATGTCGCCCAGCACCAACCTGCCTGAAAGACTGCAGGACTGAGAATCCACATCTATCTCCTGGTCCAGAATTTTCTTGCCTTTCTCAGGCCCTATGATTGAATTTTAGAGTTTCCATGTTGAATGCCATATGTAATAAACTTTTTTGTCCCACCACCTCCCAAATAATGACACCAAGACTTCTTATTACTTAAGAAAGCTTGGCCTACCTTAGTCTTGTCCAACTAGCTCTTCTTACCTACATTAATCCATATTTGTATTAATCTGCATTCTATCATGTGACTTTTACCTCACTTTTATTCTGTTATGTCTAACTCCCTCCATGTCTCAGTGGTGTCACCTCTGCGCCTCGATTATCCTCGCCTACTTTCTCTCTCTGCCTTGAAATTCCACTTATACCTCCTACCTAATTATTCAGCTCTTTATTAAACCAATCACAGCACTATATCTTCAAACAGTGTACAAATATCCCACAACAGAACCAAACAAAACTGGAAAACAAAAAGTGAATGTGGTGATGCCTCGTGATTTCTGCTATGCTCAAAGGTTGCTGCCTAGCCCAGCTGTCATTAGAGAGGCTTCATTTAGAAACTGAGGGAAGCAGATACAGAGACCCATAATCAAATATTAGGCGGAGCTTGGGAAATTCTGTGGAAGAAGGGGAGGAAGGATTTAGGAGCCAGAGAGGTAAGAACATCACAAGAAAGCCTACCAAATCAGCTAACCTGGACTCATAGGGGCTCATAGAAACTGAACTGAAAACCAGGGCTCCTGTGTGAATCTCTCCTAGGCACTCTGCATTTATGTTACAGTTGTGAAACTTGGTCTTCTTATGGGACTTCTAACGGTGAGAGCAGGGCCTATCTCTGAATTTTTGCCAGATTTTAGAACCCTATCTTAGTCAGGGTTTCAGTTGCTGTGAAGAGACACCATGGCCAAGGCAATTTTTATAATGGAAAACATTATTTGTTACATTATTTGTGGCTTACGGCTTCAGAGGTTCAGTGCATTATCATCATGGTTGGAAACATGGTGGCATGCAGGCAGACATGATACTGGAGAAGAATCTCAGGCAACAGGAAGTGAAGTGTGATGTTGGGCATAGCTTGAGCATATACCTCAAAGTCCAACCACACAGTGACACATTTCCTCCAACAAGGTCACCCCTACTTCAACAGGGCCACACCTGTTGTATGGAAGTTGCTGGTTCAGTCCCAGCTGCCCAGACCCAAAATAATCACTCAGAAACTATATTATTTAAATCACTGCTTAGCCAATCACTTAAGCATATTGGTAGCTAGCTCTTACATCTAGAATTAACCCATTTACATTATTTTATATTTTACCATGAGGATAATGGCCTATAGGCATGGTTCCAAATGGCAGCTCACATCTTTGCCCTCTGGTGGCTACATGGCATCTCACTGACTCCACCTACTGTATCCATATATCTTTTCTGGCCTGGCTACATTCTATTAAGCCATTGACCAAAAAAAAGCTTCTTTATTCATCAGCCAATAAAAGCAACACATATAAAAACTTTCCACACCATTTACCCTTTTCTGATGGTGGAGGCTGACCGAGGAGCCAAGGACAATGGCGATGGGCTTGGTCTCTACGACATGGACGGGCTCTGTGTGAGCCTTGTCAGTTTGGTTGCTCACCTTCCTGGACCTGGAGGGAGTTGGGAGGACCTTGGACTCAACATAGTGTAGAGAACCCTGATGGCTCTTTGGCCTGGAGAGGGAGGGAGTGGGGGTATGGGTGGAGGGGAGTGGAAGGAAGGGGGAGGAAGAGGGGAGGAGATGGCAATTTTTAATAAAAAATAAATAAACTGGGGAAAAAAAAGAATAAGTCAACTCCAAATAGTCAATATCTGTATAAGGCCTGAAATTTTGAAATTGTTTTGGGAAAGAGCAGACCATTCATTTCAATATTTACACAAACACAAAGACATTCTGGCTAAGCTTTTTGTCACTTGGGAATTAGACAACAATAAGCAAATATGATTTTGTGAAAATAAAAGGCTTTAATATAGAAAAATGTTAACTGAGTAAACAAGTATCCCACAAAAAGGAGAAAATATTTGCCAACTATATATCTAGCATTGGATTAGTATCTAGAATAAAGTAATAACCAAAGAAATCTAAACATCAAGAAAGCAAACAACCCAATTCTTAAAAAAAAAAAAAAGAAAAAATAAGAAAAGAAAAGATGGGCTAAGGACCTGAATAGAAATTTCTGAAAAGAAACATGCAACTTCTTAGCAAACACTTCTAAAATGTTTTCATCATTTTTAGATATTATGGAAATACAGCATAAAACTATTAGAGATTCCACCCTATCCCAAAAAGGCAATCACCTAAGAAACAAATGACATCAAATGTTGGAAGGATGCTGGGAAAACGCGACTCTCATTCCTTGTAGGTTGGAGTATACATGGTATTGTTGCAATGGAAATAAATATGAAAGTTTCTCAAAAAGCTAAAACAAAACTTTTGGGTAGCGCAGTCATGCCATTCCTTGGCATATACCTCATAGACTCCATTTCCTTCTGCAGAAATAATTGCACAGCCATACTCACTTTTATTCTATTTTCAGTAGTTAGGAGATGGAATCCCTCTGATATCCATCAGCTAAAGAACAATTAATGAAAATGTGCTATGCACACAATGGAAAATTTATTAAGCTCTAAAGAAAAATGAAATTCATGGAAAAATGGATTGGTACTGGACAATAGTATACTTAGTGGGAGAATCCAGATTCAGAAAACAAAGGTTGTGCATCTGTCTTATATACAGATCATAGCTACAAATTTTTAGAACAGTGTGTTTAACCCAGAGTGTCTGTAGAGACTGGGAAGATAGAAAGAGGTCATTGCATAAGGGCGAGCTAAGGGACACATCTCATATAAAGTTGGAAAGAAGGAGGTGTTTGGGGGAAGGGGAAAAGGATAATGGGGAGAAGATAATACAGAAGAGGGTGGAGCAACCACAACTAAGGATTTATGAAAAGTCATACAGAAACCTATTATTTTCTAAAGTCATTAGAGGTATAATTATAAGAAGAGTTTGAATGCAGGCACCCTGAAGGGGTGGGTAGTTCTCCTCTCAGAAATCACAGGTTATTAAATGAAAGTACCAGTACCATGTATGACTTCTCAGACACTGCAGCCATATGCATAGGGCCTGCACAGGCTGCACTAGATAGAGTCTTAGTGCTAAAAGAAGAAGTCCCAAACTGATCTGATAACCACTTGCAAGTAAAAATTTAGTTTTCTTTAAGGGAGCCTCACTGTAGACAACTACTCTTAGGTGAACCCCTTGACCTAAGTTTAGAAGTAGATGGCCAACAGAAAATTAACACAACAGCATCTCTCAAGGTTTATTTTCTCATAACATCACGCCAGAAACTTTTCTTTTTCTTTCTTTTTTCCCTTTATTTCTTCTCTTTCTTTTAAATTTTATCACTTTTATTTTTTAATTATGTGGGTTTTTTTCCTTTTTTTACTCTATAGGCCCTTTGCATATATAATAAGGCTTTTGGTTTTGTGTTTTTAATAGGATTCCCAAATGTGTGAATGGGTCTATATCTGTTTCTTTAACCTTTCTTGGGTTCTTTTCCTTCTGCTTGTTTTGTCTCATCCTGATGTCTCTATTTTAATTTAATTTAATTTTATTATTATCTCTCAGAAGCTTGTTTCCTAAAGAGAGACAGAAAGGGGGTGGATCAATGAGAACGGAGATGGGGAGGAACTTAGAAGGAGTAGAGGGAGGAAACACTATAATAAGATTATAATTTTTCTTTTATTAAAAATAGATTTTTCAGAGTGAGCCAGCGACCTGGGCCAGAGTGGGCCTGGATGGTGAATTCAACAGAGCAGGATTGAGCCAATGACCTAGGCTGAAATAGGCCTGAGATGGCAAGCTCCACAGGAAGCAGGAGCAGATCCAGTCCAGGGACATTTGTGAAGGCAGGACTGAGCTAGTGACCTAATCCAGAGCAGACCTAAGACAACAAACTCCACAGGAGCAGGTACAAGGGAGCAATGGCTGAGGGAGTGGGCCAGAGCCAGGGACCTTTGCAGGTACAGGTGCACCCAATTGGGACCAACCCTGAGCCATGACTTCCACAGGAGCAGATCCAGACCAGGGATATTTACAGAAACAAGTCTGAATGAGCAACCTATGCCAAAGCAAGCCTGAGACAGCAAACTCCATGGGAGGGAGGAAACTCCATGAGTGCTTAACGACCTCCAGGAACACAAAGTGACCAACAGGGTGACTGGAACCATGGCACTGACTGCATCACAAGGAGCAACCATATGAGCCTTGGACTGGCACCTGGAAGACCAGAGTCATAGACAGCCTCAACTATACCAATTAGAGGAAAAGATGGATAGATAAGTTAAGAACACAGCACAACACCACAAAAAGCAATATGACACCAGTAAAATCTAGTGACCTTACAACAGCAAGATTTTAACAACCAAATATAGATGAAACAGAAGAAAATGACCTAAAAATAACTTTAGGAGAATGCTTGAGGCCCTTAAAGAGGAAATGAGAAATTCCCTCAAAGAAATGGAGGAAAAGACAAACAAAAAATTGGAAGACATCAACAAATCCCTTAAAGACAACCAAGAAAAAAGAATAAAACATATGAAAGAAACTATTCAAGACATGAAAACTGAAACAGAGACTATAAAGAAAATACAAGCTGAGGGAATTATAGAAACAGAACTCATGAGATAATGATCAAGACCACAAATGCAAGCATAAACAGCAGAATACAAGAGATGAAGAAGAGACTCTCAAGCACTGAGGATACAATAGAGTAAATAGACTCATCAGTCAAAGAAAACATTAAATCTAACAAAAGCTTAACACAAAATATCCAGGAAATATGGGACAGCATGAAAAGACCAAACCTAAAAATAACAGAAATAGGAGAAGGAGAAGTCCAACTCAAAAGCACAGAAAATATATTTAACAAAATCATAGAAGAAAACTTTCTCAACCTAAAGAAAGATATCCCTATACAAGAAGCTTACAGAACACCAAATAGACTGTATCAAAAAAGTCCCCTTGTCACATAATAATCAATCAAAACACTAAACATACAGAATAAAAAATACTAAGAGCTGCAAAGGAAAAAGGCCACGTAACATATAAAGACAAACCTATCAGAATTACACCTTACTTCTCAGTGGAGACAATGAAAGCCAGGTGTTGGTCTCAAGTGTGATGCAGACATTAAGAGACCACAGATGCCAGCTCAGACTACTGTACCCAGCACAAATTTCAATTGCCATAGAAGAACAAAACAAGATATTCCATGACAAAACCAGACTTAACCAATACCTAGCCACAAACCCAGCCCTTGGGTTGAAGAGAAAACTCAAACCCCAGGAAGTTGGCTACATAAAACACACACACACACACACACACACACACACAGAGAGAGAGAGAGAGAGAGAGAGAGAGAGAGAGAGAGAGAGAGAGAGAGAATATTGATGATCTCACAGCAACAAATCCCAAAGAAAGGAAAAACTAACAAATTAACATCACCAACTACAAAAACTAAATTAACAGGAGATAGCAATCACTAGTCATTAATATCCCTTAATATAAATGGACTCAATTCACCTATAAAAAGACACAGGCCAACAGACTGGATACAAAGACAGAATCAATCCCTCTGCTGCATACAAGAAATATACCTTCACCTCAGAGTAAAGGGTTTGGAAAAAAATTCTAATCAAATGGACCTAAGAAACAATCTGGTCTATCTATCCTAATATCTAACAAAATGGACTTTAAACTAAAATCAATCAAAGGAGATAAAGAGGGACATTTCATATTAGTCACAGGAAAAATCTATCAAGAGGAAATCTCAATACTGAACATCTATGGCCCAAATAAAAGAAACACTTCTAATGCTTAAATTATACATTAAACCCTACACACTAATAGTGGGAGACTTCAACACCCCACTCGCACCACTGGACAGGTCAGTCAGATGAAAAATTAACAGAGAAATAAGGGAATTAACTGATATTATGACACAAATGGACTTAACAGAAATATATAGAATATTCCATTAAAACATAAAAGAATATACCTTCTTCTCAGCACCTCATAGAACCTTCTCAAAAATTGACCATATACTCAGTAACAAAACGAACATGAGCAGATACAAAAAAATTGGAATAACCCTATGTATCTTATCAGATCACCATGGCTCAAAACTAAGATTCAACAGCAACACTAATTCCAGAAAGACCACAAACACACAGAAATTAAACAATGCTCATCTGAATCATCAATGGGTCAAGGAAGAATAAAGGGAGAAATTAAAGACTTCCTAAAATTCTATGAAAATGACCACACAACATACTCAAATTATTGAGACACAATGAAAGCAATGTTAAGAGGAATGTTCATAACATTAAATACCGATATAAAGAAGATGGAAAAATCCCTCCCACACTAGTGAATTAACAGAACATTTGAAAACTTTAGAACAAAAAGAAGCAAACTTACCCAAGATAACTAGAAGGCAGGAAATAATCTAATTGAGAGCTGAAATCAACAAAATGGAAACAAAGAAAACAATACAAAGAATCAATGAGACAAAGTTAGTGTTTCAAGAAAATCAACAAAATAGACAAATCTTTATCCAAACTAACCAAAACCAGAGAGAGAATGACCAAATTAACAAAATCAGAAATGGAAGGGGGATGTAACAACAGACACAGAGGAAATACAGAGAATCATCAGGTCATATTTTGAAAATCTGTACTTCACAAAATTGGAAAACGTAAAGGAAATGGACAACTTTCTGTACAAATATCACTTACCAAAATGAAATCAAGACCAGATAAGCAAATTAAAGAGATCTATAACTGCTGAAGAAATAGAAACAGACATCAAATGTCTTCCAACCAAAAAATAAAAAAATAAAAAAGCCCAGGGCCAGATGGTTTTAGCTCAGAATTCTACAAGATTTTTAAAGAAGAACTAATACCATTTCTCCTCAAATTATTCCACACAATAGAAAAAGAAGAAACATTGCCAAACTCATGTTATGAGGCTACAATTACCCTGATACCCAAATGACAGAAAGACATTACTAAGAAAGAGAATTTCAGACCAACCTCACTCATGAACATTGATGCAAAAATACTCAATGAAATACTGACAAATCAAATCCAAGAACACATCAGAACCATCATCTACCATGATCAAGTCAGCTTCATCCCAGAGATGCAGGGATGGTTCAACATGTAAAAATCTATCAATGTAATCCACCATATAAACAAACTGAAAAATAAAAACACATGATCATCTCATTAGGTGCTAAAAAAGCTTGTGACAAAATACAGCATCCCTTCATGATAAACATAATAAAGGCAAGCCAACAGCCAACATCAAACTAAATGGAGACAAACTTCCAGAGATTCCACTGAAGTCAGGAACAAGATAAGGTTGTCCACTTTCTCCATATCTATTCAAAATAGATCTTGAGGTCTTAGCTAGAGCAATAAGACAACAAAAGGAGATCAAGGCGATGCATATCAGAAAAAAGAAGCCCAACTCTCACTATTTGCTGATGATATGATAGTTTATATAAGCATCTCCAAAAATTCTATCAAGGAACTTCTAACAACTCATAAACACTTTCAGTAATATAACAGGATACAAGATTAACTCAAAAAAATCAGTAGCCCTACTTTACACTGATGACAAATGGGCTGAGAAAGAAATCAGAGAAACAACACCCTTCACAACAACCATAAATAGCATAAAGTATCTTGAAGTAACTCTAACCAAACAAGTGGAAGACTTGTATGACAAGAACTTTAAATCTCTGAGGAAAGAAATTGAAGAAGACACCAGAAAGTGGAAAGATCTCCCATGCTCTTGGGTAGGTAGAATTAACATAGTAAAAATGACAATCTTACCAAAAGCAATCTACAGATTCAATGCAATGCCCATCAAACTCCCAGAAAAAATCTTCACAGACCTCAAAAGAACAGTACTCAAATTATATGGGAAAGCAAAAACAAACAAACAAACAAATAAAATCCAGGATATCCAAAACAATCCTGTACAATAAAAAAAACTTTTGGAAGCTTCACAATCCCTAATTTCAAACTCTACTACAGAGCTACAGTACTGAAAACAGCCTGGTATTGGCCTAAAAAAAAAAGACAGGAGGACCAATGGAACTGAATCAAAGACACAGATATTAATCCACATACCTTCGAACACCTGATTTTTGACAAAGAAGCAAAAAATATCAAATGGGAAAAAGAAAGCATATTTAACAAATGGTGCTGACGTAAATTGATATCAACATGTAAAAGAATGAAAATAGACCCATATCTATCACCATGCACAAAACTCAAGCCCAAGGGTTTCAAAGACCTCAACATAAAGCCACACTGTACCTCATAGAATAGAAAGTGGGAAGTACCCTTGAATGCATTGGCACAGAAGACCACTTTCTAAATATTACCCCAGTAGCACAGACACTGAGAGAAACAATTAATAAATGGGACCTCCTAAAACTGAAAAGCTTCTATAAAGCAAAGGACATGGTCAACAAGACAAAACGACAGCCTACAGAATGGGAAAAGATCTTCACCAACCTCCCATCAGACTGAGGGCTGATCTCCAAAATATACAAAGAACACAATAAATTGGTCATCAAAAAACCAAATATCCCAATAAAAGAAATGGAGTACAGATCTAAACAGAGAACTCTCAACAGAGGAATCTAAAATGGTTTGAAGACACTCAAGGAAATGCTCATCATCCTTAGTTATCAGAGAAATGCAAATCAAAGCAACTCTGAGATTCTATCTTACACCTGTAAGAATGGCCAAAATAAAAAATCACTGATGACGACTTATGCTGGAGAGGATGTGGGGAAAAGGGAACACTCCTGCATTGCTGGTGGGAATGCAAGCTGGTACAGCCCCTTTGGATGTCAGTGTGGTGATTTCTCAGAAAATTAGGAAACAACCTCCCTCAAGACCCAGCAATACCACTTTTGGGTATATATCCAAAGAATGTTTAATTATACTACAAGGACAGGTGCTCAACTATGTTCATAGAAGCATTGTTTGTCATAGCCAAAACCTGGAAAGAACCTAAATGCCTTTTGACCAAAGAATGGATAAGGAAAATGTGGTACATTTACACAGCAGAAAAAATAACGACATCTTGAAATTTGCAGACAAATGAATGAAGTTAAAACATTATATTGAGTGAGGTAATCCAGACCCAGAAAGATAATTATCATATGTACTCACTCATACGTGGTTTTTAAACATAAAGCAAAGAAAACCAGCCTACAAATCACAATCCCAGAGAACCTAGATGACAATGAGGACCCTAAGAGAAACATACATAGATCTACTCTACATGGGAAGTATTAAAAGACAAGATCTCCTGAGTAAATTTCCCAATTTACTCATGACCATGGGAGAGGGCTGAAGGGGAGGGTAGAAGCAGGGAGAGGAGCAAAGAAAAATGTATAGCATAATAAAATCAATTTTAAGAAAAATTTTAAGAAAAAAGAAAATAGATTTTTCTACTTAATATTTAATATTCAATCTTTTTTAAGTGTTCCAGGAAGTTATTGGTTGGGGACCTCTAGGAGAATGAAGGTTATTGCCATTTGTCTTGGTTTCCTCACAAAGACTAGATGGTTAACCTCTACCACCAAAGATAACACTTGCATTGGTCAAAGAACATAGCAAAATCAAACATAGAAAAATCCTGCGAGTGTCTCTGTGACCAAAGTGAGGGAAATAGGGACCCAGTTTCCCAGAGATAGGTTTAGGCAGGGATGTATCTACTACAGCCTTCAGAGCTGGTTACATGGTCCCTCATGTCTTAATAATAGCACATTCTGGATCCGGCACCAGCTGTCAGCATAGGTTCCTAAACTCAGTCTACAGTCTATGTGCTGGGGTTCTTTGGGACAAGACAGAGAATAGCCACTGAAGTGGCAGTGTTTACAAGGTGTTGAGTTCGGGGGCAGGGTCGGTAGGTAATTTAATGTGTTCCAAATAAAAACTCCAAAAACTCACCAATGTGGCACATATGCTAGGCCCCCAAATTCTTGCTCAACTCCCTTTTCACCTTCAAGGTCACCTACACGTTGGTGGGGATATTTTATTCCCCACACATACGAGATTCCATCTGAACTCTACTAATTTATAGATGTGCTAAACGACCCAGTGTGAAGATTGGGTGTAAGCAGGACAAGCTCTCTACTTGGCTTCCTAATGCAAATAAACTACTAGTTCCACATGGGCTTTTTGCTGTATGAACTTAGTAACTGTTGTTCCAACTGTGACCAGACTAAAGGCCTAAGGAAGAACAGCTAGTTTGAAGTCTTTGGCAGCCATCATTCAGAAAGATTCCTGAACAGGCCACTTTCACGTGTCTTCCTCCTTCTGCCTTCGCCTCCATTACCACAAAGAAAAAGGAGAAAGAAACAAGCTACCTGCGAGGAAGTGACCTGGAGTAGAATATTCGCCCTCTGCAATTTCAGTCTGAACAGATGTTCTTCAAGCATTTGGGACTTGGCTGAGTCCCACTGAACTGAGAACACTGCAGAGGTCTGTCCTTAGCTCCCCTTCTGTGGGCATGGTGTCAAATGAAACTGAGCATGCTCCTTAAGGCTGTAGTCTTGTTGTGGTTTTAGAGTTTTCTTCTTAATATTTGAAGTGTATGTTTCAATATTCCAAAGTCATCCTCTTTGGGCAGGGGAGAGAGATTGAACAGGGAAAGTCTTCGTCATAAAAAAGGAACAGCAGACCGTAGAAGATGCTTTCACTAGTCTTTAATAGCAAAACAGCAGGGTAGATTTGAAGACGCTCCATATAACTAATCGCGTAGAACTAAGCATACCACGCAGGCTTTCAGGAAATTGCAGAACACACTGTAGAAATAACAATTCTTAATCACTTCAGGGAAATCATGCAGAAAATACTGCATGTACCACATTCCAGATAATAACCTCACCTCAAGCCACACCATCGTGTCTTTTCCAAAGGGGAAGGGCACCAGACCACACTCAGCAACCGTCTACTTGCAGGGACACTAGAAAGAAACAAGTTCAGTTGCTAGGGCAAGGAAGACTGCATGAAAGTAAAGGGCAGCGGCTCCAATAGAATCATTTTGCACACCAGAAAGGTGCAGACATGTGAGAAAGCCTAAGTCTGAAAGAGCACAGGGTACCAAACCAACATCTCGGATTTTCATGGAGGATGGAGAGAGGCGATGATGTTCTCTGTCACCCTAAGAACTCACAGAAGCTAACGTCCTCCACATAAAGGTCACCCAATTGAGTTTGAGGCCAGCCTGGTCTACAAGAGCTAGTTCCAGGACAGGCTCCAAAGCCACAGAGAAATCCTCAAAAAAAAAAAAAAACAAATTAAATAGATAGATAGATAGATAGATAGATAGATAGATAGATAGATAGATAGATAGATAAAGGTCACCCAAACCTTGTTAGAACCATGATGCTCAGGGCAAAATGGCAGCAACATGGGAGTTTTGGAGGAAGGAAAGAAAGAGCAAATGCATTTCAATTATGTAAAGTATTTACATATTTAAGAAATAAATTTTCTAGGCCTAAATTAGTGTTGAGCCAACTGCTGGATTTTAAGTGAGAGACTGGGTCTCTTTCATAACTCTTGAAATTTATGTTGATAGCCGACGTTGTCCAGATTCATAGGATTGAGCTGTTATGATTTTAATTAAACTTGCCAAGTGACATATTAAAAAGGAGATCTAACCCAAGATACAATGAAGCAACAGGGTGGAGCTTAATAAAATATTAAGCTCTCGTGTTTTGTGGTTTCTCTTCAAATACCAACGGAGATTGAACTGGAGTGAGGGAATATTGGCTAATAAATTTCCAGAGGAAAAGCGGCACTGCCTCTTTTGTGAAGTTTGACGCTCAGGAGGCGGAAAAATGACCGTGGAAGCCGACTGCTAACAGTGCTTTGTGAAGTTCAACTCAGGCAATGAAGTTGCCGACACCCGCCGGGAATTCTTCAGCAAAGTGAAGATTTTTGTTCCCAGAATGGTGTGTGTATAGGTCACAAACTGAGAGCTGAATTTTCTAAACCTATGTATAGGAGACTTCAGAAGAAAACCAAGATGGATTCTTAACCCTTGAAAGGCAGAGGAGATATCCCCCATTACACCAAAACCCAGCATCCAAGCCCTGGTTAGCAAAAGGCTAATCGGACTGTCTTACTTCGCTTTTCCTGCAGCACTAATCCAAGCAACTCGCATGCATAAATGATGCTCGATGCACAAGGTTTTGCACTGAGTTTGCAATATCAGGTTTGTTTATAAAAGCTATATTTTTAACTGCTTTCCCTAGGGGCTCCGTTCATGGCAGTTATAAGCCAAAGTCATTGTCAGCTTGTTCTTAAAGGTTAAGTTTTCATATCCACGGATGTTCAGTGAAAACACCTCAGGCCTGGAAACAAAATTCCTAGCTTATACTTTTTGTGTCTTGGAAACTTCGACTCTATTCACCTACTGTTGGCCATGGTGAAGTGGTAGCTAGGCCAGTCAGAAGAACACTTGAAAGTTCTCATCCTTCCTCTCAAAGCATTGTTGCCCAGTACAATTGGTTCATATTCAACCTCTCCCCACTCTCTCTGCCCAGGCACCCTCGCTGTGAAAGAATTTCTTCATAAATCCTTAGAGAACTTCATGTGTTCTTGTAAGCCAAGTGATCACAAGGTACTTAAGAGGGGACACAAATCCTGATAGTCCTTTCAGCTTTGATTGAAATCCTGCCATGTGATTGGTGTCCAGGCAAAACAATGCACATAAGACACCATGGAGTAGGGAAGTGTCCTCCTGGTTCTAAGACCAGTGGAAGGGACAGAATGTGAACCTTTCTGAGAAAACTGTATGCATTTGCTTCGCAGTCTCTCCAGATATAACAATACTGCACTATTTTTACTTAATTCTTCCCCACTATTTTTCTTTTACTAAGGATCATCAAAGCATAAAGTACATGTAATCATTATGAGGTTCTAGAAATAAGGCATAGCTGCGCTCTTCAGATAAGATGTCATCCCGTGTGACAGTTCTGCGGATTTTTCTGCTGCAACCTGAAATATTAGAATGTGTCAGGCCAAGTGGTCATGATTCTCACAGCTAATTGCTCATGTTCCATCCAGGAAGTACTGTGGTTTATTTATACAAACTTGGCGCTATGATGTCAAAGAAATTATCCAGGGTAGATTTATGTCTTCAGGGCAACTCTTCAGGGCAAGTTTTCCCTTTAGGGTCACCAGGAGAATGGGCAGAATGGTGACCTTTCTCTTAACTGTTCTATAAAACTGCTCCACCACCTGCCGAGGGCTGTACCTCTCCTAAGCCCACTGGGAGCTCCCTCTGAGATGTTCTCTAGGATACAGCTGTGAGCAGGGGATGTGTTCCTGTACACGGCACTTTTCAACACTAAAGTTTCCATCCACCCATGCATCTGGAAAGGACCGCATCTAGGAGAAGACACTTGTCTGTCATTTAAAAGAAGAAAATGGTCAGAACATCCTATCATTAACATTATCAACACCGTTCATATTTTGAGCCCCAGTGTAAAAGGTCATTCACACAATGCTCAATTGCTAATAGTATGTGATAACCTTTTTAGTTTCAGTGTTCTTAAAATGTATCAATCTCCACTCATTATGCAAACACCTCAGTAAAAGACAATATGGTGAATATATGCCATTTTTTATCTTAAGCGCACACTTCTTAATAGTCTTGGGTTTCTCTAGGAAAATGAAACCTTCTCTATTGCGAGACATTTTATTCAGAGCAGAGCCACATCCTACTCAATAGCTCAAAGAGTCCCTGATCACCTCTCTCTTTTCTTCTAGGAATGCTGATAATATCACGTGCACTAAGTCTCTTGAGTGCTTGTTTGAATTTCAGCAATCCCTAACAGCTGAACTCTCATAGCCAAGAAAGCATCAAGTTAATTGTAGTCTATAATCATTACAATAATAACTTCTCCATCTCCTCATCCTCTTTCCAGTCTGGTTAGGGCACTTGGATTATAATGCCTATCCTAGTGCCACCAGCATTCTCCTTGCCAGTCTGCCTGCCTCCACATCTTAAAATAAGAAAGAAATTAATTTTTGTAAAAAAAAATCCTCTAAAATTTATATCTTTTATAACCTCATGTTGGGCTAAATTGTATGCCAAGCATTTTTAATGTTCACAACTTTTTGGAAGAATTTATTTTCCCAAGTCACAGAGAAAGAAATTAGGTCAAGATACTAAAAAGGTTATATATAATCACATAGAGAATAGCTATTCTAGCCAAGATTTGAGTCTAGTTTTATGTGACTCAAAATTTGGCACAGTCATCCAACCTCCTGATAGTGTGTGTGACACAATGCTGTCATCGACAAACTTCAGGCTCAAAGGCAGGCAATTGAATTGCCCCTTAAAAGAAGAAGTCTCTAATTTCTTTCTTTATTTCTTCATTAACCAAGTGGTAATTCAGTAGGGAGTTGTTCGGTGTCCATGAGTTTGTAGGCCTACTGTTGTTATTGCTGTTGCTGGTGCTGCTGCTACTGCTGCTGCTGTTGAAATACAGCTTTAAGCCATGGAAGTCTGAAAGGATGCAGGGAATTATCTCAATTTCTTGTGTCTGTTGAGACTTTCTTTGTGATTAAGTTTGTGGTCAACTTTGGAGAAGATCCCATGCGGTGCTGAGAAGCTGTATTCTTTTGAATTGGAGTGAAATGCTCTGTAGATATTTGCTAGGTCCATTTGAGTCATAATATCCGTCAGCCCCAGTATTTCTCTGCTCAGTTTTTTCTAAAGGATATGTCCACTAATGAGAATGGGGTATTAAAGTCTCCCATCATCAATGTGTGAGGGTAAATTTGTGATATAAGTTTTAGTAGTGTTTTCTTAACAAATATAGTGACCCTTTGTGTTTGGGGCATAGATGTTGAGAATTTAGACATCATCTTGGTGAATTTTTCTTTTGATGAGTATGAAGTGTCCTTCCCCATCTCTTTTGATTAATTTTCGTTTGAAATCTATTTTGTTAGATATTAGAATAACTACACCAGCTTGTTTCTTGGAGTCATTTACTTGGAAAACCTTTTTCCAACCTTTTACTTTGAAGTAATACCTATCTTTGATATTGAGGTTTGTTTCTTATATGCAGCAGAAGGATGAGTCTTATTTTCACAACCATTTTGTTAGTCTGTGTCTTTTTATTGGGGAATTGAGTGCATTGATACTGAGAGACATTAATAATCAATGATTATTAATTCCTGTCATTATTTTTTCTATTTGCTGATGGTGTGTGTGTGTGTGTGTGTGTGTGTGTGTGTGTGTATGTGTTTTCTTTCTCTGAGATGCTGGAATGAGATTATTTATTGTCTGTGTTTTTCTGGGTACGGTAAACCTCCTTGGCTTGGCATTTTCCTTCTAGTACTTTCTGTAAAACTAGATTTGCAGTAAGTAGTATTTAAATTTGGCTTTATCAGGCAATATTCTGTTTTCTCCATCTATGGTGATTGACAGTTTTGCCAGGTATAATAGTCTGTTTTGGAATCCATGCTCCCTCAGAGTCTGCAGCACATCTATTCAGGCCCTTCTGTCTTTTGGTGTCTCCATTGAAAAGCCAGATATTATGCTAATAGGTCTGCCTTTATATGTTGCTTAGTCTTTTCTCTTGCAATTTTTGATATTCATTCTTTGTTTTGTTTGTTTAGTGTTTTGATTATTATATGACAAGGGAACTTTCTTTTCTGATCCAATCAAATTGCAGTTCTGTAAGCTTTTCATCTATCTATATGCATGTTCTTCTTTAGGTTAGGAAATTTTTCATCTATGATTTTCTTAAAAATATTTTCTGGGCCTTTGAGCTAGGAATCTTCTATTTCTATTATTCTTAGGTTTTATCTTTTCATAATGCTGCAGGTCTCTTGGATGTTTGGTACTAGGAATGTTTTAGTTTTTAACATTTTCTTTGACCAATGTATCTATTTCTTCTATCATGGCCTCAGTAGCTGAGATTCTCTCTTATATCTCTTGTATTCTGTTGGTGATGCTTATGTCTGCAGTTTCTGTTTGCTTACCAAGATTTTCCATTTCCAGAATTCCCTAAGTTTGTGTTTTCTTTATTGAATTTCCATATTCAGATCTTGAACTGTTTTATTTACTTGCCACAGCTATTTGTTTGTTTGTATTTTCTTGGCTTTCTTGATATTATGTCTTAACATTTATTGATTTTCTCCTACTTTTTGCTTTTCTATTCCTTTATTTCTCTGATATATTCATTTCCTATTTAGGAACTCTATCATCTTCATAAAGTTGGTTTTAATGTTGTTTTCTTATACTTCAGCTGTGTTGGGATATTCAGAACTTGCTGTAGTGGGATGGTGGGGCTCTGGTGGTGACATATTGCCCTGACTATTGTTGATTGTGTTCTTATACTAATGTTTAGACATTCAGATTTGGTGTGATTTTAGGTCTAGGTGCCAATTTCTGGTTTTATCTTTGATGGATGGGTGTTTTCTTCCTTGGCTTCTTTTCCTCTCTGGTTTTTTGTCTGCCATGGTCTGTGATTGAGAAAATGTTCTCTCCCCTATTTGGGGGCTGGGCATCTGATAGCCTGGATGATCTCTGGTCCAACAGGGGTTTGCCATCTAAATTGGGGACTAGAATTCTGGCAAAGTGGATAGCCTCTGTTCTTCCCAGGGATCCTCTGGTTTTCAGGATGCTGGCCTAGTTTCTGGTGGGATAGGAAGTTTCTTCATGATTTGGAGGGGGGGGCAGTTTGTCTTGGTCTCTGGGGTTCAGGATCCTGATCTGTCTTCTAATGAGGAGGAAGGCTTCTCCCAGTGCTTTTGGGTATGGGAAATGTTGATGAGGACAGTAGGGGCTGGAGGGGGGAGTTGCAGTGATGCTGGGTGAGCGAAGGTGGAAGGGGGCAGTGGTTACCAGGGTTCTGGATGTTAACCTGAACTCTGGTGGATAAGGTGGCTTCCTCCAGAGGTGTGGGCTGGGATAAGGTGGCAAGGAGAGGAAGCACACTTTGGCTTGTGCTAGTCTGCTGCACGCAAGGCAGGGGGTGGCTTATGTAGTTTTCAGTGAGCTGGTCTGGCGTCTGGTGGAATAGGAGGCTTCCCCCAGAGGTGTGGGGCTGGAGGGGATATGGTGATGAGGAGAGGAGGGATGGCTGAGCTCATGCTTTATTGTTCTTCAACCATCTGCCTGCAAGGCTGTTTTCCCAAGCAACTGGAGACCCTCCCACTTTAGGTAGGTGTTTGGATATCTGCTTCTCAGAGAAACAACCTCTGTCCACCTATTTGAAGTAAACGTAGGAATCCACAGCCTTTACCCTTCTTCCTATCCTCATGCTATCACCTGTAATTACATTACACACTACATGTGGATCTCTCTATGGTCTGACACAGGCTAAAGAGTCATCCTACTAGGACAGACCTGTATCTGCCTTCTTTGGGGCTTTGCTACTAACAGCTGCTTAGTGAGAATAAGAAGAGTATCTGAATCTCTATCCCAAACTACATTGTTTATACCACTGCTGGTGATGTTGCTGCGACTCGAAACATACTGTTTCATACCCACTGACTTGTGACATAAATTGGGAATACCATAGAATTTCCACCCCAAATTTAAAGTCAAAAGGACTACTAACATCCAGTGGGACATTTTACACATTGGTTAAATGATAATAAAATGCATTTGATTGACAGGGGAAAATGAAGAAAGGAAGAGAAACCCAAAATATAACCCCTAAAATCTAGAAAGTGACTGCAATCTGCAGTGTTCTCTTAGCTTTCCTCCTTCTATTTAGTAGATCTGCCCATGGGTATCTCTATAAAGTCTATGGATTGAAGCCTGAATTCACTCATTCCTGTAGAAGGTGCGGCCGGCTGCATCCCTACCACCCAGCTAGCTTTACACCCAAAATAATTACACGGAAACTGTATTCATTTAAACACTGCCTGGCCCATTAGTTCTAGCCTCTTATTGGCTAACTCTCACATCTTGACTAACCCATATCTAATAATCTATATGCCACCACAAGGTCGTGGCTTACCAGCATGAGTCTAGCCAGTGTCCATCTTGGGAAGAGGAATCATGGCATCTGCCTGACCTGCTTCTTTCTCCCAGCATTCTGTTTGGTCTACTCCACCTATCTAAGTTCTGCCCTATCAAAAAGCCAAGGCAGTTTCTTTATTAACCAATGAAATTAAACAGACAGAAGACCCACTTACATCACATTCCCAAATTCCGCATACACCATGTTGTTTCTGTCTATGAGCTCTACAACCCTCGTGTGTACTTTAGCTCTTCTCTGGGTTGCTGTTTACATGTAATACAATGCACACACTGTAAATGCTTTATATGCTGTGGTAGTTAGAAAACAGTGGCCAGAAGAAAGTCTATGCATCTTCAGCACATATAAACATTTTCGGTTTTTTTTTTTCCTATGGTTGGTTGAAACTGTGCATGCAATGAAAAACCTAGGGATACGAAGGGTCAACTGAACTTCAAGCCGCATCAAAATCATGTCTCTTGTGAACATCATCTCTGAAAAAAATCCACTCTTTCTAGTCCTAAAAAGGCTCTAAATTTGGGAAACAACTGCATAGATTTCCTTCTCATCTGAGCTCATTGCTCCTTCCCCTCTGGTTCTGCAACAGTGAGTCAGCCCCCAACTTCCACCAGCTCCAGCACAGCTGGAATCCAGGAAAATGCCATGGATTCTGCTTATTGAAATGAGCCGATGTCAAAGAAGACACAGCATTTGCATCCTGACAGAATTAAACCATCACAAGTGAGAGCCCCGACTCAGGTGAAAGGGAGCAGGTAGGGGAACTTCCTACAGAATTCCCCTTTTGCATGAGCAGTTGGATATCTAGGGCGTCCCTTACATTCCCACTTTACCCATGAGTGGAGTGTTTCTAAAGAGCATAAAGCAAGTACCAGTCAACAGCAGGTAGAGTCTTCAATGAGCCCCAGGATTCCACATGGTTTCGGTGTGGATGCTGAAATAAAAAAGGAGAGGACCCTTCCAGCACCGTGATGTCACATTCATGCCCTAGAGTTTCTGTTCCATCAATCCTGTTTTAGCTCACCCAGGTGTGCTTTTGTTCCATGCAGTCTTCTCAGGATGAAAGGGCTCTAGAGCACCTGGGAAACCAAGTCTCTCCTTCATTTCCTTCACAACACCCCCTCCTTTCCTTTCCTCACACTCACCCTTTCCTTCTTTCCTCAGTCTTTAATGAACTTCCTCTTTTTCCCTCTCTTTTTTTCTTCTTATTTTTCTACTTATTCTTTTGTATATGCATGTGGGTATTGCATGAATGATTTGTCTGAATGTGTATGTCTGTACATGTATGTATGAATGTTTTGTCTGAATGTGTATGTCTGTGCACCGCTTGCATTCCTGGTGCTCACAAAGGTGAGAAGAGGCTGTCCTAATCCCTGGAACTGGAGTTACAGCAGTTTGTAGGCCACCATATGGGTGCTAGGAATGGAACCCAGGTCCTCTGGAAGAAGAACCAGTGCTCTTAACTGCTAAGCCATTTCTTTATCCCCTCTCTTTCCTTATTCTATTTGCTTTATACTATACTTCCCAATTTCTTAAATTCCCAAACCACTTCAAGGACATTTAACTCCCTCTGTCCATTCCAACAGTTTCTTCCGCTGATCTTTAAGACAAGTCATCTTCTTCAGGATGACTCTAAAAAAAACTTCATTACAGTGTTCCCATCTATTGAGTTTTCCACATTGTGCTGAATTTATCTTGCGTGTTTTCATTTGCAATGTTACAGCAGACATGCAAGGCAAGATGAATAATCAGAAAAAGAAAGATAAGAAAAAAATCACAAACATAGCTATGCTCCTGTATGCTTGGCTAAATTGTGTCCATGTGCACTGGGCATCAGGAAAGATTTTGTTCATAAAGGGGAACATTAGGGAAGGCACAAATAGACATGCCTTGGTACTGTGGATAAAATTGGGAGAAAATGTCCCACTCTAAAGAATGACCCTGCACCTGTGCTGGAAGTGGTCTATCCCACTAATGGCATTCACCTCACTTTCGCGGCGCTGTATTAGATACGTGGCTGCGCAATTAAGAGTTTTCCCGGAATCAGCCCCACTTAACCAATGACATGGGTAAGCAGGATTTCCCCATCGTCACCGCTAGTGCAGAGTGGAAGTGGCAGTCCACCAGCAGCCAATGCAAGGAGAGGCTGAGTGGCAGTCCTAATTGACCATCTCTACCCATGCCCTGCTTCGGAATGTACAATATGAGCCAAGCTGTCACAGCCTCCTGCCAATCACCTAGAGGAAGCACCGTCTCAGAAAGAGCTGCTGATCTGCTCACTAAATTCAGGTCCCTTTGCATCATCATCCACTGCATCGCGACTACTACGGTGAAGAGCATGCCTAGTCAAATCAGGAAAGTCATGAGATTAGTGGACTAGAGACAGTGACTTCCAAATCTAAATATGTCCCGGGCTGACCAAACGAGAAGTAACTCAGCACTTGACACCATCTTGTTGTAGAGTTGCGCATTTATGCTTTGGGACACTCAGTTTTTGCAGAGGTGTGGCCTGGGTTAACATAAAACACCAGAAAGAAACCAATGAATTCACACCCTAAGGTGCAAGAAGAACTTCAAGCTAAGCTGTTTGGCTGTAACAAAAAGGAGCTCAGGCAACTCCAGAGAATTACACAGGCAAATTCAATGCAATCTTTTTTTCCACCCATTTACACCCAATGAGGAGTTTCTGCTGTGACACAGACCCGACAACAGATATGTCATAAGCAATGGGGACTGGAAAGAAGCGAAAGTCCATGAAAACAGACTAACTAGACAGACACTGGCTCATCAGCAACACAGATTCGCGCCCAGCCACTGTGGGATGCTCTCCTCATAATAAGACCGGACACGTCGGTATTTTAATGTCTCTCCAAGAGGTGAGCAAAATCGCATTGCACGCTACATCCATTGCAGAGGAACTAAATAGAAAACACAGTGTTTTGGTTAGCAATTGTCAGAAGACGTGTTTTCTGCCTTCGACTTCTGAAGTTATCAAGGGGCTGTGGGAAAGATAACAGGCTGTGGATTCTCCATCACACTTATCGTGAGAAAATGAAGGTCACCGGACAAAGAGATGTCTATACCAATTAGCCATTCATGTGTGGGCATACCCGGGTACACTTTGCAATTCTCAAGAGTCATGCAGCTAGTTTCTAAATGATAATGAATTCATATAAGTTTACATTATTATTCGCTAATATTCATAGCTCTTCCCTAGTGGAGAATTTTATTTCTCCCCCCCTTTGGGTAGGATGTGGTCATGTGCCCTGCTACAACTGAAAAAATTATGTAGGAAGTAACATGTGTCATCAATATACAAAATCTTTATAATAGTGTGCAGTACCTAAGCTATATTTCTCTCTTCATGATGGCCAGCAATATCTCAAAGAGGAACTGTTCTATCAGTCTTGGCTTTCAAAATTCATGAAACAAGATATAACACTCTCTAAGGCACTGAAATTTGCACATTGTTACCAAGCCCTAACTTAGTCTGTTCTAATATGTGTGCTTTACTAAAGTTAATGGACCATTTAGAATCAATCCTAGAATGATGACATCTTTGCCAAGTTCAAGTGCTATCTTTCTGTTGTGTTCTCCTGTCACCCCATCCCATTTGTTATTTAGATTGGTCCTGTCTTTTATTTATCTAATCTTCCTGAAGAAGGGCAGCAGAGAAGGCAACTCCGTGCTTCACTGAAGCAGGTATATGTTCAGCAGATGATACTATGTTTAACTCCCTAAGATGAAGCAAACATATACATAATTATTACTAAAATATCTTTTGTTAGGGTCTGGAAAGATGGTTCAACTGCTAAAAGCACTTGTTGCTTTTACAGAGGACCCAGGTTCAGTTCCCAGCAGCTCCAGGAGACCCAATGCCCTCTTCTGGTGTCTATCTGGACACCTATACTCATATGCATGCAACAAACACACACACACACATACATGTGTGTGCATGTGCAAATAAAATAATCAGTTTCTTGCCTTTACAATGCACAACCATCTCATATTATATAAAACTCTATAATGCTAATATTAGAAGAACTTGGTTAGAGAGCTACATGCCAAGTAGAACTGGTGAGAATATAATATAACCTTGTTAGAAACTGTAGAGGAAAAAAATGTGCAAACTATAACTCATGGTAGTAGCCCCATTATCAAGGTGAGTATTAAATTATTATGCATAAAATCTATGCCACAGAAGGATGGGTTTATTTTTAAACCAATTTCCACACCCTGGTTATATTTAGGTACACAGCTCTGCTTTATTTTACTTTTTGCAAACACTGCTTGAAGTTCAATCATGTCCCTTTTTTGTTGCTGAAAAGAAATGTCCAACTGTGTCACAGGCAAGTGGACTCTCCAGAGCTGACTGACTAAGGGAGGACTCTTCCAGATCCTAATCCCATAACCAGAGAAGCAGTAGGACAGGGAGCCTGCAGTTTGACATCACAGTTAGGAAACAGTGTTCAGAGCCAACAGACGTTAGTTTTTATGAAGAAAGCACCTGGAATCCTGAAGGAGACAATTCCAGACAGAGATGGATTTGGGGGGGGGGGTCTTGCCTCTGGGGTCCTTCCCTAGGCCTAGTCAGTAGATCTCATTTCAAATGATAGAAATTTCTTTCTTAAAGAAGGGGGAGTTTGAGAATTTAGGGTGCTAGAAATGTGAAAACCAGCAAGCCACTCACGATCAACACAAAGTTCAGGAAACCCCACAGACTGCCATCCTTTGCTGAGTGCCTCCAGCTAAGGGGGCCTCACTGCTCTCTAAGGTGCCCATTCTGCTCTGGAAACTTGTGAGGTAGTAATGAGGTTTTCCTTGGGATGAACAATACTCATGTGTAGTTTCATCAAACAATCACAGTTCTATTCTGGTATATAAAATTAATCTAATCCAGTGATGGCAACTAAGAATGAGAGAATTTTGACAGCCAGGAAATCTTTGTCAAGTCTGGACACACTTTGGGTTGCTATAACTACCAAAATGCAACAGAAATACGGAGCAAAGGCACCAAGGTTACTGCTAAACATTACAGATGTGCAGAACAACCTCCACAACAGGGAGTCACGAGCCCCCACATCAGGACTGCCCAGGCTGAGAAACTGATCCACACCAAGTCTACTTGACACTTTCCTCCTTGATGTGCTTAGAAGAGGCTAAATTCTGCCTCTGCTAAAGCCGCGCAGGCTTCTCAGCATTCTGTGGATGACTTGACTCACCCATCCTGAAGTGACTACCCAGAATGCAACTCAGTGCACCCATTATTTTTGACTTTTAAAACTCATATAGAAGCACAAAAGACTCTGGACAGTCAAAAAAAATCTTGAACAAAAAGAATACTGTTGAAGTCAAAAGCCATACCTGATTTTGAGCTATATTACAAAGCTATGGCAATTAAAGCAGCATGGTTATGACACCAAAACAGACTTGGGGTCTCTGCGAGAGAACAGAGTGCCATTACGCAACCACACCCAACTGATTTTTGACAATGCCAAAATATATATTTTGAAGAAAAGTCACCAGCTTCGATGTGGTGTTAACAATCTTATTGGCTACATATAGATTGCTTAAACTAGATCCCTTGTCTCTTGCCATGATAAAAAAAAAATCAACTAATGCTTGAAGGATGCTAATGTAGGGCCCGAAACCTTTTGGGAGCTTTAGAGGAAAAAAGTTTAGAATACATTTCAAGAAGTATGCACACAAAAGAACTTTCTGGATAGAAGTTCACTCACTCAAGAAAGATGGCCAACAACAGATAAATGGTGTCTCGTGCAATTAAAAAGCTCTGCACAGCAGAAGAAACTGTCTTGAGTGAAGAGATAGTCCACAGAATGGAAGAAAATCTTCCCCAGCTATGCATCTGATTGAGGGTCAATATCTAGACTATCCAAAGAACTAAACATCAAGAAAATAAGGAACAAGGTCAAAAAGGGTGTGGAAGGGAGATGGCTCGGTGGGTGAGGGTCTAGGCACTGACTGTGGCAAGCTGAGTTCAATCCCTTGGACATCATGGAGAGAGGATAGAGCCAGCTCTTACATTGTCCTCTGACCACTAGCAATGCACATGCCCACCTACACATGAATTCACACACAGTAAATAAATGGCATCATAAAAATGGGCATTTTTTTTTTAAATCTTGAAGTTAGTTAAACTTTGAGTCTCATCTCTTTACACATTTGGCTTGTTTTACCGAGCGCCTGGTATATGCTGTAGATTATACCTTTGTTTGCTAGGCTGTAGTTACAGGTAAAAGCAAAACCATGACTGCCCTTAGGCAGGCCTCCAGCATCCAACCCTCGAAAGCCACAAAAATTATCCCTGATGCCCCAATAGCAGCTGGGCCGCTGGGGCTGGTGGCTATAGAATTGTGGGATTTCAGGCTGGCCAAGCATTGGCCTGCTTATGACTGTTTGTCACCACCATTTCTTTCTCTGCATCCCTGGAATTGAAGACCCGAATGACAAATGCCCTGCCTGGGAAGGGCGAGCTATGGCACCACCCTGATACTGGCACCAGAGCTGTTTTATCAGAGAGATATAGACATGAAGACTTGGGTGTTGTGTTAGAGTCTCTTCGCATTGTTGTTTAAAAGGTACCCGAGAGAAGCAAATGGACAGAGGAAGCCTGGATTTAGTTCATGATTTCAAAGGAATTGCAGTCCTGGCGAGGGCCGGAAA